>NC_134696.1:36481497-36556497 GCF_050947455.1 Rhinoderma darwinii | reverse complement strand
CTGTTGTTAAACAACGCAAGCTACGCAATGACGACCTCGCGCCTCTTGCATCGTTGAAAAGCGCTGATTGACAGCACCAATCAGCACCTTTCATAGATGAAGGTGCAATGCAGTAATCGAGCCGCTTGTGCCTATGAAAGGCGCTGATTGGCAGGACCCTATGACTTGCCCAGGCAATCAGCGCCTTTCAATGACGCATGCAGCGCAACGAAGTAATCGCGCCGCTTGAGTAATTGAAAGGCGATGAATGGCCGGACACGGAACGTACCCAGCCATTTATCACCTACAGTGCAGAAGGGGGTGGTGGATTCAGAGCGGCCGCCGTCATGGACGGTGCGGTCCTGGCGCCCCCCCTACCTTCCCTTTTAGTTGCGCCTGGGGCACATGCCCTGCCTGCCCCCCCTAGCTACGCCCCTGCACATGTGTGATCGCTGGTGCCCCCAGCGATGAGAATTAAGGACCGAAATTCCCCTGAAGTAGCCAGCGCTCCATTCATTTCCATGGGACACTGTCTCCTGCAGCTCCATAAAAATAAATGAAGGAATTCTCATTCAGGGGAATTTCGGTCCCCTGTTCTCATCGCTGGGTGTCTGACCACTGTATAATGTATCCCCTATACAGTGGATGGGGGATACATGTGGTTGTGGGACAACTCCTTTAACTAGCGTTTCAAAAATCATAAAATATCATTTATTTTATGATTTTAGAAACACTAGTGTTCCCAGGCACTAAATTGCTTTTACTTTATACTCACCACTGTGTTTACTTTGCTCTGCTTGGTGCCGTGGTGCTCAATGCCCTGCTCCGTTGATCCACTCAGAACGCTGTTACGCCCAGCGTCATAGTGACGTGGTCCCTCCGTGGGGCGTGGCTGGCTCGCGACAGGAAGCACAGCGGAACATTTTTCAGACGCCCGTGCCCCCCCTAGATATGCCCCTGCTTAAGCAATCAATACTGCAGTAGATAAATACTTGTGAAAGGTGCAATTTTTAAAATACTGATTTATTTGCACAACAAACTTACCAATGATGTCAAACAGTAAACATTGAAGCAGTGTACACTCTAAAACCAACTAGATTAAGTGATGTTCAGTAAATGTTATGAAAAAATCCCAGACCCATCTGAGTATATGATAACCTTTAGATGTTTTTCATGCATTGCTCTGGGAGACGCATTGCTAACACTATATACCTTTTACTGTTGCTGTTGTTTTTTTGTTTTTTTTTAAGATGTGAACTTAACCCTGATTCTTTTGTACAGCTATAAACATCCAATGAATTGCAGGAGTCCCTTGTAATAGAGGGCAACTCAGAAGACCTAAGGTCATGCTAGTAATAGAATACAAACATGGGGCGATCAATAAGTGACACAAAAATCCAGTACCAGTAGGTGGCATCTTAAGCCTGTGTAGAGAACATTACTTACACAGTGTTTTAGAGTTACCAGACTGTGTTTGACATGTCATATATTTCTTAGTTAATGTTATATTTTTATATGAGCGAGTCAATTTCCTTTCTATAAAAAATATATCTGTTTTTATAATGGTTCATAAAGCCAATGATTCCACTAGTGCTGTAAAACCTAAGAACATAGGCTAAAACCTTGACGCCTAATTTAAAGAATTCATGAGAACACAGTGATCACGCCATGAGGGCACATTCAGTAACAGTTATTACAATTGTTATAAAAGAGACATAATTTGTTTTCATGAGTTATACCTGCTCTCCAGATATTACCTCCATAGGCAAAAAAAATACTATTTAGGATGGAATTTACCATTCACTTACTTCAGTATTTTCCAACCTTTTTTTTTTATAAGGGAGCCCCTGAAAAATTCTTCTGCTGTCTTACTCGGAGGTTGCTCACAGTAAATTCTTGACAGAGCATGAAAGAGTGGTGCAGGAACATGGTAAAGGTTAACTTTCAATTTTGTGGAATTTTGGATTGGGGCACTGTGGCTGGCATTGAACTGAAACACTGTGGCTGGCAATGAACTGAAACACTGTGGCTAGCAATGAACTGGGACACTGTGGCTGGCAATGAACTGAAACACTGTGGCTAGCAATGAACTGGGACACTGTGGCTAGCAATGAACTGGGGCACTGTGGCTAGCAATGAACTGGGACACTGTGGCTGGCAATGAACTGGGACACTGTGGCTGGCAATGTACTGGAGCGCTGGGTTGGTAAATTTGCTGGGAAGACTATAGTTGGCATTGTATATAGAGCATTGTGGCTGGCATTTCTAGTATATCGGGGCACCTCAAGTGGAAATGTTTTGGAACCATTTTGCCTGGCAATGTTCAGGGGACGCTGTAGTTGTTAAAGTACTGGGGGTAGTGTAGCTATAAATTTTAAGTGACATTGTGGCTATAAATATTATGGGGCATTGTTGCTGGAAATGCTCTGGGTTCACTGTGGCTTGTACTTGCACAGAGGCATTGGATCTGTTTTGTGGGTCATTGTGGTTAGTTATGTTAAGGCGTTATTATGGCTGGCTCTGTTATGGGTGTCACTTGTATAAGGGCTCTATGACTAGCTGTGTTATGGAGGCACTTTCAAAAATGTGTCTCTTATTGATGTGGCTAGAAGGCAAAGCCCTTCCAATTAGGAATGAAGGCAACAGCGTTACTAGTCATTTTGCTCACAATTGTGACTGATCATGGCCTTAGTGGTAGTTGATTGAAACTTTGACTAGAGGGTACTTGGCTTAGAGACATTAATAAATACTGATATGCGATAAGCTACTAAGAAACATAATTTTTTAGGTTAAAATAGTTTTTTGCTAAAAAGGGTTTGCCAAACGCCCCCCAAAAAAATTGTCTAAAGTCAGGGAATGTGATAAAATGACAAAATAAACATTACTCAACTGGTGTATTCCCCATGGCTTCAGTGCCGCCACTCGAGGAGTCCCATAGGTTTACTTTTAGCTGTCCTGCTCTACCGACGTTCCGACTACCTAAACATGATCGCTGTAGTCAATTTCTGGCTTTAGCGGTGATGCAACGGTTATGTGCGAGTAGTCGGCACGTCATCAGTGCAGGACAGCTAAAAATGGTCAGCGAGTCCACAAGAGCAGCAACACTGGTGTGGTGGAGATATAGCAGGTGAGTTTCTTTTATTATTTAACCACATTCCTTTTTTCATGTTTTTCAGGGGGTCTCAGAAAACCCCTTTACATTTTTTAGATATGCCATAATACTGTCAATTGTGTCAGTCAGACAATTGGGGCCCCACCAATCTCAAGAAACAGGTTTCCTCTGTGTCTATACTCAGCGGAGTACTGGCTGCACATGTTCGGTAGTTTTCTATGGCAATGAATAAGATATATACAAAACAAAGTGAGTGCAGGAGGGCCAAGGTTTGGAAAGGCTTTTTAAGATATAATGCAGTTTTTAATAATGCATTGCAGGATATAAAATTATTTATTGTTTAATTTAATAACCCAATTTTCATATGTGGAAATTCATTCTCAATGTAAGGATACGAGAGAGAAGTTCATCTCTACGTGTATCTTTTATACGGAACATGATGAAAACTTTCATTTACCAAACAAATACATTTATAAATTCTTGAAATAATTGAAAAGAATTTAAAATATTTTCTGCATTGCTAATGCTTTTTTATTAATAATATATATACTGTTCAGCTTTCCAATGTTCTAGTTTTCTATGAATCTCTACTATATTGAATCTATTCTGTCTGGGTTCTTGCAAACCCTCCTGGTACTATTTTTTAATACTCATTTTGAATGTTGGTAGGTCAAGCCCAGTGCCTGCTTTAGTCTACCGCAGGAGCTGGTCACAGCAGGGACAGTAGATAGCTTTAAAAAGGCTTAGATAATTTCCTAGAACTAAAAAATATCAGCTCCTATGTCAATGTGTAGAAATGTTTCCCTTCCCTTTTCCCATCCCTTGGTTGAACTATAAGGATATGTGTTTTTTTCAACCGTACTAACTATGTAACTATGTAACACTCCACCTGCAGCCAAGAAAGCTTAAGGAGGCTCTGTCACCACGTTATAAGTGCCCTAATAATGTGATCCTACATAATATGATCGGCGCTGTAATGTAGATAACAGCAGTGGTTTTTATTTAGAAAAACGATGAATATTGACCAAGTTATGAACTATGTTAGATTTATGCTAATGCCTTTCTTAATAGACAACTGGGCATGTTTTCATGTTTTTACTTTTTCACCAAGTGGGCGTTGTACAGAGAAGTGTATGGCGCTGACCAATCAGTGACCAATCAGCGTCATACACTTCTCTCAATTCATGTACTCAGCACATCGTGATCTTGCGAAATCACGATGTGCTGTCACTTACTCACACATTAACGTTACTGAAGTGTCTTCAGAGTGAATAGACATCGCTTCCAGCCTGGACGCGATGTCTATTCACAATCCCGACACTTCGGTAACATTTGTGTGTGACTTACTCACACAGCACAGCATGATCTGTAAATGACAGCACAGCAAGATCACGCTTGCTGTGCTGTAAGTCCCACACAAACGTTAGCGTAGTGTCGGGAGGGTGAATAGACATCGTGACCTGGCTGGAAGCGAAGTCTATTCACTCTCGAGGCACTTTAATAACGTTAATGTGGGAGTAAGTGACTGCACATCGTGATCTCGCGAGATCACTATGTGCTGAGTACATGAATGGAGAGAAGAGTATGACGCTGATTGGTCAGCGTCATACACTTCTCTTTACATCGCTCACTTAGTCAAAAAGTATAAACACGCCCAGTTGTCTATTAAGAAACTCATTTTTCTAAATAAAAACCACTGCTGTTATCTACATTACAGCGCCAATCACATTATGTAGGAGATAGGGGACTTATAATCTGGTGACAGAGCCTCTTTCAGGGCAGAATAACGCAGCGTTTTGCGCGCGCAAAAACCACTTGACAGCTGCGTGTGTCATCCGTGTATGATGCGCGGCTGCGTGATTTTCACTCAGCCGCCATCATAGAGATGAGGCTAGTCGACGCCCGTCACTGTCCAAGGTGCTGAAAGAGCTAACTGATCGGCAGTAACTCTTTCAGCACCCTCGACAGTGAATGCCGAACACAATATCGAGAAACCTGTTAAAAAAAAGAAAAAGTTCGTACTTACCGAGAACTTCCCTCCCGGCCGTTGCCTTGGTGACGCGTCCATGGTGACGCGCCTCTCTTGACATTGTGCCCCACCTCCCTGGATGACGCGGCAGTCCATGTGACCGCTGCAGCCTGTGCTTGGCCTGTGATTGGCTGGAGCTGTCACTTGGACTGAATTGTCATCCCGGGAGGTCAGACTGGAGGAAGAAGCCGGGAGTTATCGGTAAGTCAGAACTTCGTTTTATTTTTACAGGTTCATGTATATTGGGATCGGAAGTCACTGTCCATGGTGCTGAAACAGTTTAACTCTTTCAGCACCCTGGACAGTGACTATCTCCTGACGTCGCGAACCGGAAATTTTTTTGCCGGGTTCGGCCAAAACGAGTTCGGCCGAACCCGGTGAAGTTCGGTTCGGTTGTCCGGGTTCGCTCATCTCAAAGACACTCCGTTTGGATGTTTGGAAACAGAAAAGCACGTGGTGCTTTTCTGTTTACATTCATCCTTTTGACAGCTGGTGCGCTGTTTCAGTCGGTTCGCACGGAAGTGCTTCCGTGTGACCTGCGTGGTTTTCACGCACCCATTGACTTCAATGGGTGCGTGATGCGCGAAATACGCGTAGATATTGAACCTGTCGCGTTTTGTACGCAGCGAACAAACGCTGCGCAAAAGTCACGCACTGTTTGAACTGCCCCATTGACTTCTATAGGGCTGTGCGTGGCGCGCGAAAAAAACGCGGCCTGCACGCATGAAAATCACGCTCGTGTGAATCCCCCCTAAGGAAGTATGAAACCAGGGACTTTAATTCCAAGCAACCATTTCTTTAATTAAAAATTAGATTGGCTGCTGGCTCTGTAATAAATGCCTGATTATCAGTTTGTACTAAAGAAATAGTTAAAACCTTAAGAACTGATGTTAGGAGATGCTGAGGCAACCAGACCGCCTTGCATTCCTTTGCAGCAACTTCCGAGATCATTAAAACATTTTGGGCGGGATACCTGGCATTCCGGACTGTAACTGAAAAAGCAGCTGGAGCAGAACTCTAAACCAAACTCCACAATAAGTGAAGGAATGTGATCTAGGTGACTGCCAGTTTTGAGCTTTCAAAGAATGGTGTAAAAAAAGCACCAGTTTTGTGGGCACAGACACATTGCTAATGAAAGAGGATAGAAGAGAATGGTCAGTGTCTGGATTGCAACAGTAACTGAAAGAACCAAAACAGAGTTTGCAGCAGAACATTCTGAATGTACAATTTAATGAGCCTCGAAGCAGATAGAATGCAACAACAGAAGATCACGTCCGCGTCCAGTCCTGTCAGCCAGGAATAGAAAACGCCAATATTTAAGGCTGGTGGTAATGATGTAACAGTTTGGGACATACTTGCTTGGCAAAAATTAGGACCCTAAAAGGAGTTTTCTAAAGGTAGTGAGCCATTGCATACAGCTAGGATATGCGATAACTTACTAATCGGCAGAGGTCTTGTATTGGACCCACTCCAGGTTTTGGCTTACAAATACTGACCAAAATACTGCCGTGTGAAAGAGGCCTTAAAGAAAGTTTTGGCCGGTGCAACGATCGGCGCTCATTTGCTCCAGTCACGAGGAGCTATGTATGAGAATGAGTGCTCGTTACGCCGATCGCTCGTCCCCATACATTATCATCATGTCGGCAGGGCGTCTCCCTGTTTACACAGGGAGATGTGCTGCCAACAACGATTATATTTACGTTTTTTTTAAACGATACGATCAGCAGATCGCTGCCCTGTTTACTATGAACCCTTGTCTACCCGATAATTGGCCAGTGTAAAAGGTTCTTTACTCAGGTCTCGTGCACACAGCAAAGTTGTTTGCACGGAGCCTGTATGGAGACACATGGAGACTCTGCGGCTCTATACTCTGTAGTCCGTGTGCTGATGGTGCCTCCGTATTACAGAAATATTGTGGCATAGAAGAATGGCTCCATTTTATTTTCTGTCGGATTTATAAGAAATCTGGCAGAAAAAACTCTGTCTGCACCTATATAAAAACAAAAAGGGGCAAATGTAGGTACAGTGGAGCCCCATAGACTTCTATGGGTACTATATTATGTATAGCTCAGTACAATTCAAAAGTTGTATGTAGCTGTAATACAGTAATGTACATGAGCCCTTACTTTAGATCAAAGCTTATTATATAATGTACATACAGTACTGTATATAGAGGTAATTTCCCTGTATCTGGGCCCTCTAGTAGATTGTGCAACTTTAGCTACTACTATGGCTGGATCTTTTATATATGGACATATTTTGTGTATTATATTGATACAAATGAATATTGTCAAATTTTTTCTTATGAAAATGAAATTATGAAAATCTAATACCTGTTTTTTAGTATGCAATTTTCGTACTATTAGTATGCTATTTTGTCATCATTTTGTAGGTGCTTGAATTCTCTGTATTAGTTGGGCACTACCAGAAGATTTGTTTGCTTAGCAAGAAATTAGCTGTCAAATAATTGAGTGCAGGGTACACACTGATTTATTTCAGTTTTGCAAGTACAATTTTTTTTATATTTGAAGCACTATACTTTGAAACATTCAACTGCTGGACTATAGGTTTGTAATATCATAACGATACTAATGAATATTTGTAGGTCGAAGAGTAAATGCAAAGTATGTGCTTAAAAAAAATGTCATAATAAAATAGCACTCAACATTGCATGGCACAAAAATAGGCACTTTCTTTAAACTAAATGACATACAATAAAGCAGATGCACTACTGTGTCTGGGTCTAGAAAGGGGGCATAACTTAAAATGCACCAATGGACACCACTTTGTTACCTGCGATAAAATAAAAATATTTACGATAAAGTAACATTAACCCCTTTACGATGAAGGATGGATATATTCGTCCTATGTAGGTGTTAGTTCCCGCATAAGGACAAATATATTCGTCCTCTGATCGTGTGGGTACTGCCACTATACCCACGCGATCAGCGGCAGGATCACGGCTTTTATACACAGCCTGGCTCCTGCCCTAACTGCCGAATCAAAGCCCTCGCTGATTCCGGCAGTTTAACCCATTAGATTCTGCTGTTAATAGAGACAGCTGCATCTAATCTGTTTGATAGAGGGAGGGAGCTCCCTCTGTCACCCCATCGGCCTCCCCTCAAAGAAATTGCGAGGTGCCATTGGGTTTCCATTGCAGTCGGGGGCCTAACAAAGACCCCCAGGTCTGCCTTCAGCAGCTGCCTATTATGGCCTAATAGATTTCCTGTCAGATTTACACTGACAGGCAATAATGCTTTGGTATACTAAGAATACCAAAGCATTTTATCTGCGGTCTAAATATCGAAAGTGAAGTAAAGTTAAATAGTTAAATAAAGTTTATGGGAAAAAAATTAAAAAAAGATTACAGTAAAAATAAAGTAAAACCACTTTTTCCCCCAAAAAGTAGTTTTATTTAGTAAAAGTGTCAAAACAAATCACATACACTTATATGGAATCGCCGTGATCGTAACGACTCAAACAATAAAATTAACACATTAATTAAACTGCCGGATGAACAGCGTCCAAAAAAAGTGCAAAAAACTACGGCAAAATTATTTTTTTTCTCCCATTCACCCTATAAAAAATAAGATAAAAATTAATCAATAAGTACCATGTACCCTAAAATTGTACTAATGAAAACTACACCTTGCCAAATCAAGCCCACATACAGCCACCTTGACGGAAAAATAAAAAAGTTACGGCTCTTGGAATGCGGCGATGCAAAAACAAGTACATTATTTCTAAAAGGATTTTTATTGTGCAAACGTAGAAAAACAAATAAAATCTTTATACAATTGGTATCCCCATAATCGAGCCAACCCATAGATTAAAGGTAACATGTTATTTACGCTGCATAGTAAACGGCGTAAATTTATAACTTGAAAAACAATGCTGGAATAGCTGCTTATTTTTAATTCTCTCCTAAAATAAAGTGAATAGAAGTTGATCAATATATTATATGCACCCAAACATGGTGTAATTGAAAAATACAACTCGTCCCACAAAAAAACAAGCCCATATACGGCTACGCCGACAGAATAAAAATAAACTTCCGACTCTTGGAATGCGACCGTGGTAAACAAAAAATAATTCTTGTCATTGGCGCGCAAAAAGCCCTGGTCATTAACTGGTTAAGTATGTTCACACTGCGTTTTTTTTTCATGTTTTTTGCAGTTTTTTTCTCACGGGAAAAAGAAGCGACATGCCCTATCTTGAGGCGTTTTCCGCCTCAAAAACCCCATTGAAATCAATGGGAAACAAAAAATAAGCTGCCAACGGCCGACGCGTTTTTTGACGCGTGGTATGTCAAAAAACGTTTGTGGTATTTTCCTTTGCCTGTTGAAGTAATAGGTAAAAAATGCATCAAAAAACCACTTAAAAAAACTAGAGCTGATTTTGCCAGGCAAAATTTTCTACCTGCAAAAAAACTCAGTGTGACAAGGGCCTAAAGATTCTTGTTTACCTCTCTAGGGATGGTGGTTTTAAATTTGTGTATCACAAAGGTGTTTGTAATAGGCTTGATTGTTTTATGTTGTCGGGTATTTAACCCGGTGCCAGTGTATACCACGCATGCTTGAGAAAAGTGGTGGTCCCCCGAAACGTCAAGTTCAGAGTGATTTAACGCCTGTTTTCCTCCAGCTATGTCTCTCCATTAAATATGGAATCTATTTGAAATTAGGCAATCTTAGCCACTGCTGGGACTTTCATATTTATAGTGAATATTGCATCGTTTTTACTGTCAAGTTTTTTTATACTGGATTGATAAAAGAAAAATAAAACATTTTCTATATACAGATGGTACTGCCTTGTTTGTGCCATCACAGTGTATCCAACTTCTTTTCTAAATGCCCTGATATCACTTCTGCATAATATAGCAATGACATTAGCCTTAAATAGGTTGCCATTAAAAGATATGACTTACTAAAGGAGCGTTAACAATTTCAGCTATTTCTTGTATGACAATAATATCATTGCGCAATTACCACATACTGAATGTTCATTAAGAGCGCACTATTTGGAATTTAACAAGTCTATTAAACTATACAATGTAGAGTCGCACAAGTGAAACCAGATAATAACAGTCGTTCTTCAGAATTGTGTTGAAGAAGCTTCCAAGTACATAAACTGTGAAATGAACTGGAACAAAACAAGTATCATACACAACGTACAGCCAATGTGAATGGTAAGGCTAGAAAAAGACGCGGGGTAATTGACTGTCGGAAAGAATTTTTGGTTCAGTTTTATGTGCATTTTAACAGGGAACCCACGCAAAACCTGAAAACTCAGGTAGATAAGTAGATAAATTCAATATCCCACTTCACACATTTCAACCCTAGGAGATCAAGAAGCTTAGATATGGGGAGCTATTTGTGGGGTCTACACTATGTCGAGCTTTTTTTGCCTGTTTTGTGCCTACTTGTGATATGGAAATAAACATTTGGTGCCTAATGATTCAGTCTAATAAAACAGTGTCTATGTAGGGTTACATAGTTAGTACGGTTGAGTACGGTTCCATCAAGTTCAACCGGGTTGACGTGGTTGTCCCAATCCCCTCCACAGATTGAAGTTACACTAGCGATCAGCCGAGCACTGCAAGCCTGACCGCTCTAATCCCCAGTGATTATCTGATATTGTACGGGAAATCGCCATCAAATGCAGGGATGTGCCACTCTGGCATCTAATAGGGCATATGGACAGGGACTGTCATGATGGGAAAAAACCTTATAGAAGGTTTTTTTTTTTTGGACAACCACAGTACTTTGTAACAAATAACAAGCATATATCTAAACTTTTACCTTGACCAATGCATATTATGGCAAAAGAAAACCAATATGTTGTATATAACTATTCACATGCTGTCAGGTTGCCATTAAAGTGGCTGTCCAGGATTAAAAAAAAAAGTTTCCATTTTTTTTGGGCAGAAACGGGGTTGGGTTACGATACCAGGAGCAGACCATGGATTTTGGTGATTTTTGGGCATGGTGATTTTTCTGAAAAAGGAAGACCCCTTTTTCTAATCCTGGAAACTCCTTAAAGAGGGCTTCTAGGACTTAAACGTTGATGATCTATTTATATTTAGGATAGCCCATCAATATTTGTTTGGTGGAAGTAAGATCTCTGTCGATCAGAACAAAGAATAGGAATGAGTTGCAGTACCAGGTACAGTCGCTCATAAGGACAAACTGCTTTGCTTGTCTAAACAATGAAGGGGAAGCAACAGAGGGCAGGGGGGGGGGAGGGGCTTTATTTAGCTGATCGGTCACCCACTGACTAGCCCTGGAACTATATAGAAGCAGATACATTCTATTGAACCAATTAAAAATGATTTATTGATCCTTTTGATTTATTTATATTACCTAACACTTCCATTAAAATGATTCAACCTCCTTCCAATCACTTTGAACTATGTATTTTACACATTAAACTAAGTGATGTTTGTAAGTGTGAATTTATGTATAAGTATATTGCGCTCTAGGAAATATGCCTTCCTTACTTCTTAGACCAGACAGATGCTGGCGTGATCTGTTTACATAATTATCAACTGCATTTAGCCTTTAATTCCCCATAGTAAACAGTGAACACGTCTCACATTTTCTTTTATATGTCTATTAGAAATTCATATGCTGCTGGCATTTTACCATGAGTATTTCCATCTGGCTTTCAATAGATCTAAAGGATTTTTTATAATACTTCCTTATTACTACCCATTTGGGTATATTAAGTGCTCCTTTACAGATATACACACCAAGAATGTAAATTATCCCCAATTAAATAATTTGATATGCCTATGTGAGGAGTTTGACAATGTACACATACATTTTCTTAAAGTATAGGTTCAACTATGATAAACTATCTGATCTGTATATGAAGGAATTCTCCAATTTACTGTACTATCAGAATAACTTCATAATTGATTTGATGATAGAACAAAACAACACTGGGTGAATTAAATCTCCAATCATTGCTCTACAAATCTGTCAACACAATACAGACAGCTGTTTATGGTGGCCTGTATTTTCCCTTTAGCGGAGCAGACACAGATTGTATCAAAATAACTTTTATTCTATTTTCAGGGCGCATGGAAGCTGCTAAAAATGTAATGGGGTTGTCTCATTAAAACAAAACCCTTTTTTAATTAAAGGGGTTGTCCAGGTTCGGGGCTGTTTTTTATACTGATGACCTATCCAAGTATAGCGGCTGTGCCACGGTACTGCAGCTCTGCTTCCATTCAAGTGAATGGGAGCAGAGCTGCAGTAACCCAGCACGGGCGCTATATGGTGGTCGGAGGCAACAGTTGTGGGGTCTGGGTGTCGGACTCCTACCGATCATATTGTCCAATTTTTTATACCGATGACCTACTGTATCCACAAGATAGTTCATCAGTATAAAAAAACAGCCCCGAACCTGGACAACCAATTTAAAGCCAGCCTGGTGATCAGCTGATTGCTGCGGGTCCAGCTTCAGAAACTCCAGGCGATCCTATACATTTCCGCTTATAAGATGTTGTATTACATGTTAGTGGTTTTCCACTTTGGCTTGCAGAGGGGGCCCCAAGTATCTATGATGTCCTAAAAGGGCATATGGAGAGGGGTTGTCGTGGTGAGGGAACCCTTTAGTTTCCCTACTTTTTCTTTAATCTATTTTTGTAATAGACGTATATTGGGCAGAGTCATAGCTAGGTTTTCCTTCACCCGGGACAAATATTTAATCCTATGCCTTAACCATGTATCTAAATACCCTGGTCAAGGCAGTATGGCTTGTTGACAACTCCTGGATACCAGCACCCAGGACACATAACCCACCTGCACACCCTAGCTAAGCCCATTTTTTGGGAAATTGCTGGCTATGTTCTCATACACAAGAGTAGGTTCGCTTAATTTTCAGAATATACATTGTGCAAGTGTGATTTACATGCGTAATTCAGAGATATCTTTTAAAATCTCCTACATTTTTGCTACTGGACAATGCATAATTCTGTAACAAAGTGTCACCAGCTGTCCTTGGTTTATTACATCCATGGCTGAGAGCTTTATCGCCAGACTATATGGCTCCTGCTCTTTCACCTCCTTAGCAACTATTTAACATGTTGACAGCTTGCAGCTACACATTACTAAAATATATCATATTCTAGAAAGCAGTACACATTTCAATTACCCTGAACCATGCACTGTTTATATAAGTGCCATGACATGACTATATATTGCCCAGCGCTGTCAATGCAATAACCAGCACAATATTATTCTTGAATATATAAAACCCAAGCTATATATATTTTTTCTTGTTTATTTTCTTTGTTGTATTACCAATTGTGGAATGATCTTGTGTGCTCGGTAAGCTATGACCTCAAGGTGTATGGCAATCATGTAAATACAAGACGGAGGCAGACTGCAAGCGCTTAGATATGTCAATATTCAATAACAGTTAAAGGGGTTGTCTAATGAAGACAACTCCTGTCCATACGCACTATTAGGGCATATGGACGTTATAGAGGGAGGTCCCCATCTTAGGACCCCTTCTATTAACAGAACGGAGTGCCGCTCTATGAAAATAGCTCTCCCTCTGAATTATTGGTTCCCACTCTGGCGGACCCAGGTCGTCCATGCATTACATTGTCGGCTGTTTATTTCAATGGCTGTCACATAATTCAATGAGTAAATGAATGGCATCTTAGTGATTAGAGAAGTCGGACCTGCTTGAGGCTATATATTCCTGACATAACAGATTTATTTTGAGACGCCTCAAAATGTGAACTGATTTTATTTTAATCAAATCTAAGGATTTTAGTTATTTATAATAATTTGCTTTTTTTATGGAATGTGCACAAATCGGACTTATGTCTTCCCGGCAGTTGGACATGTACAATTATATTAGTTTAATTTATATTTTTTTGCGTTGTATCTTTCATTACTTTATGGAGATTTGAACCTTTTGTATTAACTAACATTGCAAGCAATCTTCGTTAATTGTTCAATTTGTTTTAAATTAAAGCTTACGTTTCTCGAGTCGCAGGTGTTTCATGCTGTTTAAACTTCCGGTAGGATTACATTGTTTAGTCATCGTACAAACACCATCTGGTGCCAAAAGAACAAAAAAATTATAAACTGATATCTTGAATTTTAGCATTCATTTATTATATTTACTGTGAACGGCTTTTGAAAAGTCAAAAGTTACTTTTGTTAATTATTTTGTTATGACTTCTTTACTATTTTATTAGTGTAGGTTCATTTAGAGTATGAGACTCCCCCTCTAAATGCGTGCATGGTTGTTACCTTTTGATAAACATTAGTCTTTGAGGTACATGGTGATGTTAAATATTAGAAAGCATAGATAAGCTATGGACTTGATAATGGAACATGCATCATAAATAGCGCAATTAGCACATACTGTAATGTCATTTTATTCTACTGTAAATCTCCATGGTAACATTTATCTACTGAATGGTCTGTGTGGGACGATTATAGGCACTATCAGTTAAAGGGAAATCAACCACTAAAGGCCCTATTACACGGGCCATTAATCGGGCAAACGCTCGTTCATCGGCTGATCTGCTATTTTTTGCAGAATTAAAAATCATCGTTGTCAGCAGCACATCTCCCTGTGTAACCTAGCTAGCTAGGTCTGGGTATATAGTTAAGTGTCATGAAGTACCTCGACCACTCCAATAACAGAGGACGAGCAGCATTGGCATAAAATAATCAAAAAATATGAATGTTAAAGGGGTTATCCAGTGCCAGAAAATGTTATGGCAATGATGTAGTAACATAAAATGAGGGGACTTACTAATATGCTTGCTGTGTTTGTTGTGCGCCGATTTTCCAAATGAAAATACGGCCACATGGTCCCGGAACTTCAGAACTTCTTTCTGCTTTGATGACGCGCCGACACGGTCCCATGTAATCGAGAAAGCTCCTCCCTCGACCTTTGTCGGCTTGTCATCGAAGCACATGACCGAAAGGGGGCTGGCACTGGGACAAAGTAGAAGAATTAAGCAAGCCCCCTTCTTCCACAGTGCTGTCTCATTTTCCTTGCGCATGCGCATTGTAAGGCTGGATTCACACGAGCATGTTCGGTCTGTAAAGGACATAACTATGATGCTAGAAGCCCGACTCCCTGCACTGTGTTCGGTCCGGGACTTGCGGCCGAAATACGTTCCGTCCTTTACGGACTGAACATGCTCGTGTGAACCCAGCCTAAAAGTGAGCATCTCGCACAGCGCTGGGAACTATGGCTGCTGTAAACATGGAAATGCGCAGAGGAGAGGATGGGGACGCATGAATGAGCTGAGGGGAAGGTAGGGCATGATGGGACTTGTAGTTTACAGAGTGCGATGCAACTGCAAATGCCGCCCATAACACAGAAGTCTTAAAGAGGCAATATCATTACACCGGAGCATGGTGAGTAACGCAAAAATTTGATTTTGTGCAGGCAGAGTGGACTTAGCAATGTTTAATGCTAATTCCACATATTTATATTTTTTTATTTTGTTATTTATGGTCCCCGGATAACCCCTTTAATGGTGCAGAAAGAAATATCCAAGAACAGAAGCCGTTTGTAAGCGGCTGCCGATGGCGATGCTTAATGCGCCCTTTTCTCCATGAACACTCAGGGATCGTGCAAAATCTATTAACAACTGAACATGGCTGTAAGGGATGTACAACTTGCGTAAAGCACCTATAGATGTGAGTTGTGTATCTGCCCCTAAATCTACGGACTACAGACTGTGACTGCAGCCATTACTGTCTCAAGCAACTGCCATGTTTCATGTGTGGATGTCCCCGCATGTTGGGTATAAGATCATACTCCAATAAATAATTGTTTGGGTAACCACTGCATTTTTCTGTGAGACGACTCAATGGTATACATGTGAGTAGATACTCGTTAAACAGCCACTTTACATATTGGCGCTGCGTGCAGGGTCAGACTTTACTGCGGGGATGGAAGCCTAAAGTCATTCTGCCGATCCTACCCCACACATTGTAATACTACCTGTGGGTTCAATGCTGGCAAATGTCCACAAGTTTAATGGGTAAAATGTGCTGCTGACAGCCTGGACTGAACATGGCAAGTCCCAGAGTCCTGTCAGGCTGACCTGGCCTTGTACTCCTTGGAGGGGGATGATGGCAGTGAAATGTTAGTAATGCAATCTGATCAACGGTTAACACTAGAGGCCATCATACAAAGACTAGAGGCATTATATGGAGATATAACCACTGCCACTGATCTGCGCAAGAAGTTTTATACACGAGGATAAAGAGAAGGAGAAACTACACAGTAATTGTCAATGGATTTGCAGTGCCTATGGAATCGTCTGGCCAAAAAGGACAGTGAGAACTGTGTGGCAGTCCACATCTCAGACCTAGTTTGTCTGTCTCCTGGGCAATGGAAATGTAAACAGCCCGGTCATCTAGCATGGGATTGCTTGGGATCCAGACCAACTAGAGAAAAATGGGCAGCTATGCCATAACTAACACACAGGCTGAGGGGAGGGTTTGCCCCAGCACCAGTCATGGACTGCTGTTTACGGGGACAGAAAGAAACCACTAGCTATGTGAGTAAAGGGAAAAGTTAAGTGGTGGAGTTACGAGCATGTAAAGGGGCTGTTTAAAGAATATCTCCTGACTCTTATACTATTGAATCATATCACAGAAAAATGCAGTGGTTACACAAACAATTATATATTGGAGTATGATCTTATACACAACATGCGGGGACATCCACACATGAAACATGGCAGCTGTTGAGACAGAAATGGCTGCAGTCGCAGTCTGTAGTCCGTAGATTTAGGGGCAGATACACAACTCTCATCTACAGGTAATTTACACAAGTTGTACTGTACATCCTTTACAGCCATGTTCAGTTGTTAATAGATTTTGCACGATCCCTCAGTGTCCATGGAGAAAAGGGCACATCAAGAATCGCCATCGGCAGCCGCTTACAAACGGCTTCTGTGCTTAGATATTTCTTTTAGCAGCATTAACATTCATCTTTTCTGACTATTTTATGCCACAGCTGCTCGTCCTCTGGTGCTGCAGGGGTTGAGGTACTTCATGACACTTAACTATATACCCAGACCTAGCCCGCACATCCTCCCTCCTCTCTCTACTGGCACCACGGACATGGTTTTCACGGCCCATATCTGCCCGTGTAATAGGAGCTTAACACTTGTGTGTATGTTTTAAACATTGGAGGAGGTTTCAGTTGCTGCCCTGTGACATCGCCTTGCCTATCTCCAGCTGTTCCCAAATCAGTTGTGTAGTTCTTGTATTAGGAAGCATAGGAAAAATCATCTCATGATTTTTTTTATATATAAATGACAAAATCACAACATTTTATATTTACTGCCTAAAAGGGAAATCAATTCAAATGAACTCTTGATATGTTATCCATACATATCAGTGAGTTCTGTGATATCCAACCACTAGGACTCTATAGAGCCCTCAAAGAAGCACTTACCTTGCTTTTGCAATGTTTTTATTGTTTTTATAGTTACTCTGTTTAGTTTCAGTGTCCCTTTAATCATAGTTTATTATAAATATAGGGGTTGTCTATGATAAGAAAAAAGTATGCTGTTTTTTTTTTGTTTTTTTTTTTACAGACACTGCACTACTAGGCTTTATCTGGTATTTCAGCTCAGCCCCAAGCCCCCTGAGCAACAAATAGACCCTTTTTTCTAATCTTATGCCTCTTTAAGTAATTTTAACTGATGTAACACTAAGATGTAATGGCATTTTATTGAAATCAACATTCTTTCATGTATTAAAAAATATTGAGCTCCCGAGCATGGTACTTACTCATACAATAAATTACATTCTTTAATGGTATTCAATTGGCATTTACATAGATCCACGAAACAGTGGGTGAACTTAGAAGTGGATTTAGTTCTTCCATCATTACATTCTCTTCCTTGGCTTTTGCCAGCCACACAACCTAGTGAACTGAATCATCTTTTTTTTCTTCTACAACTTCCTGGAAAGTTGGGACAAAATAGTTGCAAGGGCTTCTCTTTCTAAACGAAATAGCCAATTAATTCCCCTTTTCCACAATCCTGCCTTTTTACCAGGGCTTAATACTGATACCGTCCTATGCTGGAAGACATCTGAGGATACCCATTTATATCACCTCTTAATGGGCTCAGTACTGCCTTTATTTACAGATCTAAAACAAGCAAATGCCGAGATCACTCTCTCATGGATTTCCTATTTACAATTGTCCTCATATTTATGTTCAGTTGCTAATGATTATTTTAGTCTCTTAGCTTTTCCAACGGCATTGGAGGAACCTTTGACCCCCCCTTCCAAAAAAAATAAATAATTATTATTCTCTGAATTAATTGCATTTGCAATGTTTTCAATCTGATATAGAATTGTCCTATATTTGATCATTTTTTGTGGTTACAGAGATCGAAGATATTCATTACTCATTAGAGAACCCACTGGATGTTTGGGTCATAGATAGTTTAAAAAAAAAACTTTGTTCATGTTCTGTATGAGAGAGGTGCCATAATGCTTAATAACTAATATCTTACATCTTTTCCCTGAACATCACCACAGAATACACTGGTATATTGCCTTGAATTATATACCGTAGAATGCGGCATCCATAATATTCCTACAAAGAGTTCATGTTGCAAATTAATGTGACCCGATTTTGCTCTCTTTTCATGACCTTTATTTAAACAGGATCTAATTAACTCGCTAATAATGATAAGTTTATTAATCAGAAACATTAAAGAGAGTCAACGTCAACAGATCGTCAAATGTTGCCATGGAAACAAGACCTCTAACCTTTGTTATCCGTAAGCACAGAAATATTGCATCATTTAGATTCTTTTTCTACATTTAGGAAATATATAAATAAGCAGAGTATATACTTATTGTGATGCACAAAACAAGATTTTCCAGGTTACGTCTCTCATAATTGCATTTGTAAACCCAACATTCCTAATGATGATTATCACGCTTTATTAGAAAAAAATAGAAAAAAAAAATATTCACCATCCTCTTGCAATTTAAATTACATTTCTTCTTCTCCTCACAATCCCATGCACTGCCGTTCAGTGTCAAACATTGTACTTTAAGAAATGTTTTTAGCATATTAAGATCTGTTTTCAATGTCCTTTGACTTTGAAGTCAATGAGGAAAAGATGACACCGAACTAGTATTTAATTAAAGGGTTTGCTGCAGTTAAGAAAAAAAACTAAAAAGTCACATAACCTAAAAAAATGTGGTTTTCCATAAAATCACATTTACTACAGTACAAATATCTGGTGTCATGTATATTATTGCCACAAAAATGTAACACCATTTGTTTATATATAGCCTAAAACTCCCTAGGAGCCACCTTAAGCAAGAGTGTAGCCTAGACCAGTGTATATTACATGTACCCTCAGATACTGTATGTGGTATGTATATAGTATGTTGCTGGTCCAGCCACTGACATCACAAGTATATCAAGAACTAGAGGGTTTGTCCCCCTATTTATAGCTGGCTTTAGCTCCGACTCATTTCCACTACAAACTCGGACAGGGACATGCTCATTTTGCAGCATCAGAATGAACTAAACTGCCGGAACCGAAACAATTACATTTTTATGGTTAACACGTGGTATTAAATACTTGCAAGTAATGGAATTTCCTAGAATAATCATTGTATTGGTTCCAAACCAAAGATACATTTTAGTAATACACTTAAAATAATGAATAGCTTCCTAATTATATTAACTATATAATGCCTCAGATTTATTCTTGTATCATGCAACAAGTCCATTGTTACATCTTCTATGTTCTTTGCTATGTAACAAGGTAAATACAGCCCAAGGTCCATATACATCCATCTACATTACAGATCATATCCTGGGGCTGTTATATTTCCTGTATAATGAAATGGCGTATACATTGTATTTGTTTTCTAATATAACATTAGATTTAGTTTAATGTAGAATTATTTTGAATATTCATTTGTAGAGGAATGTCTTACATGATATGCAAATACTATAAAGAATATGCGTTCACAGTCAGCAGATGAACTGAAGGGGCAAAACAATTCTGACCAGGATAAAGTTCAATCTTCTCAAAGTTCTCAAACTGTAATCTTCAGTAGCCTTTCCTTTACCTCAAAACATGCAAAAAATACAAATATGCAACAAATAGAAGACAGAATTATATGCAGATAGGAACCAGACTAAAAAAATGAAGAGGATAGGAGCAAATACATACAGAAAGATATGTGTCAAAAGTAGGGGCTGTACATCCAAAAATAGGGACACGTGGCAGGTATGACAGGTGTATGCAGGACCAGAGTTAAATGCATGGCACCTTGCATGACCTTCAGTATGACCCTATGCTTCTATACAGCACCCAGACAGAACAAAAAGGCCACACATACAGCACCAACAGAGCACCCACACAGCACTACAACCATGGTGGAAGGTACTATCAAAATAATATGATGACAAATAGCTGACGGATGGATCCCTGAGCAGTCCCACATAGCAGTCTCCCGTGGCTGTTCAAAACTGATGCTTCAATAGTGGAGCCTTATAAATATATATTCACACATTTACAAAAAAATAGGCAGCACTCAAAGGGTTATATGTAGAAAAAGGTATGTGCTCCCTTCTTTCATGAAGTTTATATATAGCGGATCCAGTGAATAGCGCTAGATACAGCTGCTCTGTATAGAGAATACAGAACAGCTGTATCTAAAAAAGTAAAAATGTTTTTTAATGAAAAGTATTTTTTGCACCAAACACACCTGTTTATTAAAAAAAAAATTTGCCTTGCAAAGGTGTACATAGGCTTTAAGCGGACACTATGGCTTCACAGGCAATATAGGTGTATCTCTTGAGAGTTAATGAAAGATGAATATCTCATTACATATGAAAGGAATAGACCTTTAGACTTAATATAACCTATGATTTATAACTTTGAGCTCATGCTGTCTTTTGCTGTGACATTTTAGATATTTAGTTAGTCAGGCTTGAAGAAGGCACGGAAGCTATTAAATCCTATAGAGTCTAACTTATTAATAGATGTCTGTAAAGGTCTGTCTCAAAGCAGAATTTAATTCAGAAATTCTCCAAATTTCAGATTTTCTTAACTTGTATTTCTTTGGGAAATTATCATTGTACAGTGTATAGAAGTAGCTGAGTTTTCCTTGAACTGGGGCAAAGATTATGCTTGCAGCCCTAGCTCTGTGACTAAATACCCTCACCAAGAAAGATACTTTTTTTGCCCCCTTTCCCCAGCACTTGGGGCACATGCACCCCAGGTGCCTTTAGCTACATCCCTGGTATGTGTCTGTGCGTTTTTTTTCGCTTTATGGTGCAGTCACATGCGGCATTTTTTGTTGCTGAATATCAGTTACATTTATTTAAATGTGGTTATTTCTGCAGCAAGCACATGAATTTCTTCAAGTTCCAATTCGCAATCTTGTTGTTCACACAGTCTTCTTGCTCTGCATTGCGCGCGCTCTCTGTAGAACAATAAGATTGTGTGATCCTGTGAGAGAGATCACACAGCACAAGCCGTTACTGATTGGACAGTGTCAGAGCGATAAGTAACACACCCCCATGCCATTCAGAAATAAAGAAACACCCCATTGAGAGTTCAGAGTGTTATTTACGTATTGGGCGCCAAATATAATGGCACCGATATCTAAATAACGGAGGAGGATAGGAAAAAAATTAAAGTGAGATAAGGCATGTGCAGCAGTGCCTATTTCATGGTGCACTCAGCTGCACATTTATGGGCAGGTGAAAGGTTCTCTTTAAGTCTAAGCGTGGTTTTACACGGGCAAATATTCTGCCTGATAACAACTGATAGTCGACAATAACAGAATGTCAATCAGCACACGTTTGCTCCATTTAAATGCGCAGTATGATCGGGAGTATGTGGACAAACAATACATACTCCTCCTAGGTCTCGTTGTCTTCCACACTCTTCTGGAATCCCTCGGGGGTATCCTTTAATCATTCCGGTGTGTATCAGAGATTTTCCAGTACATACCAGCTTGTCAAAAGGAGACATCACTAATGATTTTTACAGTGGCGGACACAGACTGCAAAAGGCCCCTGTGCAGATAATGTGCCAGGGCCCCCCCCCCCCCACCCCGCAAACTTCTCATGGCCGACGGTCCGCTTTCAGCTGCATCGCTGGGTCTCCTAAGTGACCCAACAATGCAGCACTAGCAGCCGGGGCGTCACTAAGGCTGGGTTCACACACACACTATTTACGGACGTAATTTGGGCGTTTTAGCATTGAATTACATCCGAAAATGCGGCTCAAAAGCGTCGGAAAACATCTGCCCATTCATTTGAATGGGTCTTACGATGTTCTGTGCCGATGGTCATTTTTTTTTACGCGCCGCTGTCGAAAGGCGGCGCGTAAAAAACTGCCTGTCACTTCTTCAGATGTAAATGGAGCCGTTTTCCATGGACTCCATGGAAAACCAGCTTCAATTACTTCCGTAGTGGACGCAGCAAAAGACGCCTGCACATGCCATTACGGCTGAAATTACGGTGCTGTTTTCTCCTGAAAACAGCACAGTAATTTCAGCCGTAACAGACGCTGCCGTGTGAACATACCCTCAGGGCTTAAAATGTCCGGGAAATAGCCCCAATACATATGTGTCCGCCCCAAAAAAAAGTGTGTGTATAGGAGACAGCATAGCATATCTATAGCACTACGACCCTATAAACTATGGATAGGATTAGATACAGTGGCTGAGCAGACAGTATCACACATGATAGGATTAGATACAGTGGCTCAGAAGGCAGTATCACACATGATAGGATTAGATACACAGCTCAGCAGACAGTATCACACATGATAGGATTAGATACAGTGGCCCAGCAGACAGTATCACACATGATAGGATTAGATACAGTGGCTCAGCAGACAGTACCACACATGATAGGATTAGATACAGTGGCTCAGCAGACAGTACCACACATGATAGGATTAGATACAGTGGCTCAGCAGACAGTATCACACATGATAGGATTAGATACAGTGGCTCAGCAGACAGTACCACACATTATAGGATTAGATACAGTGGCTCAGCAGACAGTATCACACATGATAGGATTAGATACAGTGGCTCAGCAGACAGTATCACACATGATCGGATTAGATATAGGGCCCAGCACAGTATCATACATGATTGGATTAGATACACAGCTCAGCAGACTGTATCACACATGATAGGATTAGATACAGGGCCCAGCTCGCTGACATTGCGGCTCCAGCGCTGGACCCAGGAAAGGTAAGAATAATAATTTTGCTTCTTTATGTGTTACTGATTATTTTTGTGTGTTTGTGTTTTTTTTACAGGTTCGGTTGTTGGACTTCGGATACGAGGACTTCAATGACGGCGTTTTTTTTATTCTCAATAAAATGGTTAATGAGGGTTGTGTTTTTATTTCAATAAAAAAAATTTCTATGTGCTTGTATCTTTTTAAACTTTATTATCACCGCCTTAGTAATGGCCGCTGGCTGATTGACAACCTCCATTACTAAGGCGAGGCTTAATGTTAGCCGGTGCAGAGTCTACACTAACCCCCATTATTACCCCGGTACCCACCGCCACCAGGGGTACTGGGAAGAGCCGGGTACAAACCAGTACCCGACCAGCTGTAGTGACGGGCAGGCACCGGGGTGGCCGCAGGCTGGTAGTATTAGGCTGGGGAAGGCCAAAAACAGTGGCCCTTCCCACCCTTGTAATGCTGCCTGCTGCTGCTGTGTTGTATCTGGCTGGTTATGAAAATTGGGGGGGACCCGACATCGTTCTTTCCAATTATTTTTTAAATGACGTGGCGTCCCCCCCATTTTCATAACCAGCCAGATACAATAAAGCAGCAGCAGCCTAGCATCACCAGGGTAGGAAGGGCCACTGTATCTGGCCTTTCCCCTCCTGATAATACCAGCCTGCGGCCACCCCAGTGGCCGACCATCACTACAGATGGTCAGGTACTGGATCGTACCCGGCTCTTCCCAGCACCCCTGGTGGCGGTGGGTACCGGGGTAATAAAGGGGGTTAGTGTTAGCCTCTGCACCGGCTAACACTAAGCCCTGCCTTAGCAATGGATGCTGTCAATCAGCCGGCGGCCATTACTAAGGCGGTAGTAATATAGTTTAAAAAAAACCACAAAGACATAGAAAAAATATTTTATTGAAATAAAAAAAAAAAACACAACCCTCATTAACCATTTTATTAATAAAAAAAAAAGCTGTCATCGAAGTAGTCCTGGAATCCGCCGTAGTCCAACGACCGAACCTGTAAGAAAACACACAAAAAATGATTAGTAACACATGTGTTAGGGTATGTGCACACACACTAATTACGTCCGGAATTGACGGACGTATTTCGGCCGCAAGTACCGGACCGAACACAGTGCAGGGAGCCGGGCTCCTAGCATCATAGTTATGTACGACGCTAGGAGTCCCTGCCTCGCTGCCGGACAACTGTCCGGTACTGAAAACATGATTACAGTACAGGACAGTTGTCCCACAGCGAGGCAGGGACTCCTAGCGTCGTACATAAGTACGACGCTAGGAGCCCGGCTCCCTGCAGTGTGTTCGGTCCGGTACTTGCGGCCGAAATACATCCGTCACTTACGGACGTAATTAGTGTCTGTGCACATACCCTAAGGCTTAGATACAGGGCCCATGTGTGATACTGTCTGTGGGACCCTGTATCTAAGCCTACCACAAGGTAGGCTTAGATACAGGGTCCAGCAGACAGTAATCTTATACAGTATAAGATTACTGTGTGCTGGGGCCCTGTATCTAAACCTACAGTGTGGTAGGCTTAGATACAGGGCCCAGCAGACAGGATCACGCATGGGCCATGTATCTAAGCCTACCATGTGATTGGCTTAGATACAGGGCCCAGCAGACAGCATCACACAATCTGTGATCCTGTCTCATGGGCCCCCTAAGCCTGCTACATCGTAGGCTTAGGGGTTGTGCAGTCCCTAAACATTGATGGCCTATCCTCAGGATAGGCCATCAATAGCTGATGTGTCGCCCGGGACCCGCAAATCAGCTGTTTTGAAGGGGCCGCAGCACTCGTACGAGAGCTGCTTCCCCTTCATTTCACTACTCGCCCACACTGTGAATCGCCGAAACCGATTCACAGTGTGACCGGAATGAAGTGACAGGAATGAAGGGGAGCAGCTCTCGTACGAGTGCTGCGGCCCCTTCAAAACAGCTGATTGGCGGGTCCCAGGAGTCGGACCCCGCCAGTCAGGGCTATCTTACCTTCCTCTTCGGCCGCGGCGGGAGTTCTGTCGTCTCGATGCTGTGCGCGGCGCATAGCGCTGTGACGTCATGTGCTGCGCACAGCGCCTGACGTCAGGACCTCCGCTGCGATCCGGAACCAGGAAGGTAAGTAAAGTATGTTACTATAGTAACAGGGGCCCGCGGCCCGAGTTACTATAGTAACTTTTTATTGATGTGGTGCGGGGGGCCGTGGGCCCCCCTGGCTTCGGGGCCCGGTCGCAATTGCGACCGCTGCGACCCCTATAGCTACGCCAGTGGTCCACGGGCCTCTGTCTCAGTCCTCAGCATCGCGCAGCTGAGAACTGAGTCGGCCAGCAGAGGAACGGGCCCCCTTCCCACGCGGGGCCCTTGTGCAGCTGCACCGGCTGCACATGCGGTATGTCCGCCCCTGGATTTTTACATGGAGAAACATTTTTACAAAGAACATTTTTCATTTCTGAAAAAAACCTGTCCATTTTGCCTTACAGATGTAGCCATCTTTAACTTGGCTCTGATAACTTGCTGCAGCGTGATATCACACAACAAAAGCCATTGAAAAGTCATTGAAAAAGTCAAGATAAGAGATCTAGTGATTGTTTATTTAATGTGTTAAAAGTCAAGGTAAAGACGGCAACATCTGTATGTTGCTCAGTTTCCATTCACATGCATGCACTTTTTAAGGTTGTCCAGAACTTTCGCCAATATTTGGATTAATGAGGAATCATATACTTGGGAATAGTGGGTATACTTCCTACCATTTGGATGTAGATGTCATTAACTATCCACCAAGTGTGTAATCTCTTTCAACCCACCCAGCAATCTATCTTGGGTTCTAGTTTTGGAAGGACCCAAACATTTTTTTCCATCTATTCCCTATCAAAGATGCTACTAAGTTGAACCCCCATCATCTTTTGTGGTAATGTGTCTTGCAAAAATTTGGATTTGAGGCATTGAAAAAATAACTCTACATCTGAGTTTGGGGCATGTATATTATAAATACTATACTCTAAACCAGGTCCCGTAATATACAGTTGATGGATTCTCCGAAATATGTCTGAGCTTGTGACATCCATAGTACGAGAGAATTGTAGCCAGCACTCCAGCCTTACAATTCTATCAAAGTCTTTCATCCCCAAATGTGTCTCCTGCAAGAGAGGTCTGGTTATAGTAAATACAGATGTCTTAAAAATTTGTAAGTGTTTGCTCGTGGATCTCAATCCCTTCCATGTGACTACTCTCATAGCACAATAGTGTGCACAGATGAATTGAAAAGGATCACATTTGAGAAATTGGTGCACTCTGCGAGTATGTATGTGTCACTCCTATACTGTACCTCTTAGCTTGCACAACTTGACTAAATATGTAGTGTACTCTTAGACATTCATGCATAAAAATCCTAAAAATGTTTGTAGAATTTTAAAACGTAAACAAATGTATGAAGAAAATATTAAGTGTACTGCCGCTACATGCCTTCTCACCCACCATAAAGTATTAAACTGCTGGCACAAAGGACTTAACTTCTTCCTGATATAGCAAGCACTCCTTCCCATCCCCTATGTAACTAAAATAATTACACGTTGTCATTAAGTGAGTCACTATAGCCACACGAGTAATGCCACTAGGACTGTCCTTTCAAAAAGCACAATGTTGGTACCTACCACACGGGTCTTAACTTAAGACTTCTAGGCATCTCGTCATATGATAGTTTACCGTCTATAGTTAAGCACCTTTGGGTCTACTTATCAGTATCTTGTCTGTGTCCAAAGGCACATAAACAATACTTGACAGTATTTCTGCAAAGTTGAGGTGGGGCAGTGTTTGTCTCCATCTCAGTCATGGGTGTCCATCTCTCCCAGCTGGTATCCCCAGGTCTCCCTAAATTACAGGGTTTATGTCTCCACATCCATTAAATCCATGGGCCTGCTTGTTTTGAGAGGTTGTCTCTACAATCTTCTTTTGACCCATTGTGAATGGTTGACCTCCTGGGCGTTGACCTCCTCCTCCTTTCTGTGCACTCTCCCGTCAAGGCGAGGTTGATTGGGTCTGGAAAAATGCCCCTGCCTCGGTACTTGGGAAGGTGACAAAAGAGCCACCTGTATAATTTTGTGCATATTGTACTAAACATCTGCCTATAGTATGTCTTGTGACATCCACTGAGTAGTCGCCAAACAATGAAACTTTTGCCCCCCTCACCGTCAGTTTGTGAAAATTCATAGTATCTCCTCTATATTATTGAAATCCAAATACTCTTTGAGGTGTTCCTCTGGAATTGTTATTCACTGAGGGTCCTAATCTATGGTCAATTTCCAACTTGCGTAATTTATAAAGGCCTAGAGCTCTTGGCAAATCAATTTCACCCTTTTTTCAAGGCAGTGGACAGTATGATATGGTGATCAAGTTTCTCTTTAAGAGCTGTTGTCTCTCTCTACAGTTTTCAAATCTTTGTGTCTGCTCCCGCTATTTTATTCTCCCCTGTCTGGAATCCATTATGCAGTCCTCGTGAGATGTCTCTTCCATTTGCAGTTTTTGTAGGGTGGCTGAGACTGTAGTCGTCAATGTGAATTTAATGTTTGGAGCCAACTGCAGGTCAACTTCTACTGCCAGTTTATTATAATACAGTAGTTCTAATGGTGGTGTTTCAGCCACAGGTAATTCCACTGAGTCGTATCTGATTGCCCACTCTCCACCTCATCTGAGGACTGCAGTGGAGGTGCCATTTTGGATTGCGTGTCCTTGCTATTTAAAGACGCTCCTGAATTCAACTTCTTTTTACTGCTCTTGGCAGGCAACATTTAATAAAATACTTCTTGTCTAAAGGAACTGCACTTGAGTGCCAATAAACTTGCGAGTGGTCGGGTTAGAGCGTTCTAGTTATTGCAGGGAGATGGGGATCTATGCCTTTTCACATGTTGGCGCCAGAGCTGGAGGTTCCATGTTTTTATGTATCTGCTTGCAGAGGGTGTGAATTAGACACCTAAACTCAATAATTAGGAGGGAAGTTAACATTCTTTTGGCCATATAGTGGTTATGTAGTTAATGTAAGATAATAAAGTATGTTCAGTAGTTCAGTGTAAAAACAATTACATACTCACACCTACAGATCTATGGAGACAGTATAACAAATCACCACCCAATCTATCTACAGTGTATTGTCTTATTCTCTGTTATATAAATTTACCATGTTAATGACAACTATTTGGACATTTGCAAACCACTGGATGTGAACTTTATATACTGCAAAAAGATCATTTTTAAGAGTTCTTAATAACACAAGAACAGGAAAAGCAGCTTTTAGCAAACAGCAAGTAAATGCCAAGGGAAGAGCAGAAGAAATACAACATTTTCTATAAGCATTGATGAGAAATAGTTTTAGGTATGTCAATGCAGATGTGAAATAATTCAATTAACTTATATCTGAGTTCCATTATTTGGACTCTGTGGCTGGAAAATGTTTGTTTAGGTTCTTTAGAAAGTTAACGATGAGTGAACATGATATCAGAGCATTTAAATACCTTTTATATTGGTATATCTAGTTTATGATATATAACCAGAACCCAGAGTATACCAATCTAAAAGGCTTTTACAGAATATAAGAAAAGGATAGGCCATCAATATATAATCAGTGGGATCTCACTCTTGGGACCCCACTAATCACTAATCACTGCAATACTCAGCACAGTGACATCCATAGAAGTCTGGCTGTGCCTGGTACTGCAGTTCAACCACATTCAGCCTATTTACGTGAATAGGCTGAGCTGTAGTACCAGGTACAGGCACACTCACTGGGATGGGTATTGAAGTTTAGGACTCTTTTATTCTGCTAAGGATAAGCCATTAATATTAGATTCTGGGAAAACTCATTTAAACTTAGCAAAAACAACTAATAGTTTTTATTTCTATCCTATAGCTAAACAATAGGGCAGAATATCGCGCAGGTAGAGGTTAAACTTTAAAAATTACTAAAAATGACATCTCCTGCAGACACAGACAGTAGAGGGTCTCTGTGCAAGAACCGTATATAGGTCCCTTGTTATCCAATAACTCATTATAGAACACACCCCTCGTGTCTCTCTGACAGTTCACCAGCAATTACGAACTATAAAATTAATTTGTTCATTTAATCTAATAGGAGCTACTATTAGGGTGGCAGTGGGCCCCCTTGCCACAGGTGGCACATATGTTATGTTCTACTCTGTGGCGGACGATGCAGATTTCCTTTAAGGTGATGTACCCAGGGGCAAACTAAAGATTTTTTAAGGAGGGTTTCCAAATGCATATGTATCAAACCAAGTTATTTATTCTCCCGCTACCCTCTGGTTTTTATTGGTCTGCACTTATCCACCAGCCTATCCCTTTATATTACAGCTGTAATAAAAAAAAAGGGCTAGGCTAGTGGATATGTCCTGACCACTACTGGTAGCGTAAAAATAAGTGTTTATAGTGCAACACTCAGTGCCCTTGTAGATACCGCCCCACAACGCCTCATGTAGATAGTACCACAGTGTACCTTGTAAATAGTGCTTAGCACTGCCCCTGTGTAGAGTGACACAGTGCCCCTGTAGAGAGTGCGACTGTGCCCCTACAGATAGTACCACAGTGTCCCTTGTAGATATTGCCATACACTGCGCCTGTAGATAGTTTCTCCGTGTCCCGTTTAGACAGTGCCACACACAGCCCCCCTGTAGATAGTGACACACGCAGAGCCCATGTAGGTAGTGCCACACGCAGTGCCTATGTAGGTAGTGCCACAGTGCTCATGTAGGCAGTGTCACCTGTACATAGTGCCACAGTGCCCATGTAACTAGTGCCACAGTATCTCCAGCAGATAGTACCACAGTGTCTCTTGCCACCCACAAACCCCATAGATAGTGCCACACACCACCCCTTGTTGATAGCTCCACACACCCCCTGTAGATAGCGTCTCTCACCTGTCTCTGTTTCCGCACCATCTTCTCCTCCAACTTTGCAGGCCTGGTCTCCTCTGACCAGGCCTGGTCCAGCTGAACGACGCAGGCGGCGCAATGACGTTATTGTACTGCCTGCGTCACAATAAAAGCGCCCAATGACGGGGAAGAGAACTGATGGTTCCATTGCCTCTCCAGTGCCGGTAATTTTATCCACTTCCTAAGGATGCGGATACAATTGCGTCCCATAATACTTGATCTGGTCCTGGTCACAAGGGGAGCTTTCCGGGCCACTGGAAACCCCTCTGTGTTCCCTACTGGCACCATGCATTTTGGGGGCTTAACTTTTAACTAATTAGGCCCAGTCATGAAAATAAAATACAGTTTTGGGGACCTGTGGAAATATTTAAAAGCTGAAAACTTCCAATCAATCTGTACTGGTTATAACTTGGTCAGAGAAAACATTTAATCTGCTTTCATATCTTTACTGCACGTTAAATGCAAATCTATTTAATTAGGGTTTGCAATATTCCTAGCAATGAAAGCTTGTGTCTTTATCTCATTACAGTGCTATAGAGTATAGAGTTTCTAGAAATTGCAGACTTTAGATGAATAATGTGCTGACAATGGCCAATTCTTCAGAGTACATCTTTAAGATGTAGGAACGTTACTAAAATATATAAATCTTGTATTGTGACTCGAAAACAGCCTGTTATACAAGCACATTATGCTTGCAGCCCATAATGAGATAATAGAAATTTTTAAAGACTGTTATTGATCTTATATTGTACATTACATCTTGTCGTCTTGTCACAATCTGGTCCAAATGGACTATATCTCATATGAATAATAGCAACAGACTCACCCAGTCATTTTTTCTATTTCATGTTGGATACAAACAGACTATGAAATGACAGGTCTTTAGAATTACCATGTCTCTTCTAGTCTTGCTAAGCTCTTAACAGTGTCGCCTAATATTGATCCAAATAATCTTACAACACATTAAAATTTAAAGGGAAACAAAGTTAAAAGCATGGATAAGAGGACAATAAAACAATCAATACTATATTTATTGCCTTTAACGGCGTATTGAAAATAGTGTTTTTTTTTGTTTTTTTTTAGTAGTAAGAAGGAACCTGCTGGGATTACCAGTAGATAAACTTGGCTTATTCTAAACCATTTGATACTGTCCCTCACATGTGGTTGTTTCACAAGTAGAGGTCTATTGGTTTAGACTGCACAATTGGTAGGATACAAAATTGCCTAAAAGACTCTATTCAAAGAGAAGTCATAAATGGGTCAAATTCAAACTGGACTAATGTTATAAGTGGAGTAACCCAGGGATCTGAACTGAGACCATTACTGTTTAACCTGTTTACAAATGATCCAACATTGTACTTCATAGCACTTTTTCTATATTTTTCTATATGACACAAAGATTTGTAGTGTTATACAGTAGATACTGTACAAAATGTCTTATCCATAAAGGGTGACCTGAATAAACCTGCTATATCAGCAGTAAAATGGCAGATGAGGTTCAATGTTGACAAGTGTAAGTTTATTCATTTTAGGGCCAAAAATGTATAAGCTATTTATACCCTAAACGGATCGCTATTTGATCACACTGTAGAAGGATTTGGGTGTAATTGTTGATAATAAACTAACCTATAGCATACAATGCCAATCTGCTGCATCAAAAGCTAACAAGATATTGTAAAAACTGATAAGAAAGATTTTTTTTTTTTGCAGATCCCACCGAGTTACTGATTGCAGTTAGAGGAAATGCAATTTAAATTATTTTTTATAGATCAAAATCATTACTTTACTATCCAAACCATGGAGCATGCTCCCACATGATTTGGTTTTGCTGAAAGTGTGGATAGATTTTTAGAAAAGTTTGGACATCTTCCTTGAGTAATACAATATACAGGGATCTGTCCGATTGCCAGTTGGGATCAGAAAGGTATTTTTTTTTTCCTCTTTATGGCAAAATGGGTCTTTGCCATTCAGGGTTGGCTTTTGCATTCCTCTGGATCAAGTATAAAAGGTGGAACTTGGTGGACTTTTTTCAACTCACTTTATACCGATGAAATTACAAAAACAGGCCTAGCTGTCTGTTGCCTTTGTGGAAAGACTGTAAATAGAAATTAGGAATTTTATTTCAAAACAGCAGATTTCTTTTAAATCTAGAATAGAGTTACTGTTGAACTGAAGCAGACTGGATTGGAGAGAGTATGAAGAAAATACAATAGAGTCTTACTTCCTTGGCAGGTCTTGCTGTTGACGTCAGGGAATAACTAATAGGTACCAAGAAACAATTAAGTTCCAAGGAACCCTGGTTGGGATACACTACAGTCTCTGCAAGGAAAAAGCTATGCAGTGGACACATCAGTTTGGGCTGAAGTCTAGGAACACGCTACAGATGTAGCCGTTTTTACCTTGACTTTTAACGCATTAAATAAACGATGGCTGGATCTCTTATCTTGGCTTTTTCAATGACTTTTCAATGGCTTTTGTTGTGTAATATCACGCTGCAGCAAGTTATCAGAATCAAGTTAAAGATGGCTACGTCTGTACATCACTAGAGGTGACCATGTTGGATTTCCAAACTTGTGTGGAAACCATTGTCAATCACCCCATTTCTGGTGATCTATAAAATAACATCTCCTCCTACATTTACATACTGGTCCCCTGTATTGGAGAAGAGAGTATAAAGTAAAGTACATATTTATTTTTAGTGACGTGTGGGAAAGGAAAGAGAAAAGACACAGGAAGAAAAGTAATTGTCTCCCTGTCAGGGGTTTTCTTTAGTAAAGTGGTTTTCCAATTGTTTGTAAATAAAGAAAATTCACTGTATAAAGAAAAGTACTTCAACTGTTTTAATGAAAACATTAATTGTTTCCATTCAAATGCTGAGAATCTGGGATTAAGAAAAAGATGTTGTTCCCCTGTATGGATTTTCCCGTCAATCTCAACTTGATTGACGGGCTGCTCCCTAAACACAAATAAGGACCTGTCAATCAAGCTCAGCCAGGCAGAAGAAGGGGCGAAATGGAGGGGCGCCCAGTGGACACTTGTTCCCGCACTTACTAAAACTGTGTTGTAATAAAACAGAGTAAAGCATAGTTTCATGTAATCAGGCACTGTACCTGTAACTACAATATATCATGCTGCCCGCGATAATGGTGGAATGATTCTGATGACAGGTTCCCTTTAATTGCTATATTTTCAAAACATTTTATTCAAGCCTGCACCAAACCCACATTTTTTGTTTCATTATAATGATTGTTATTATTACGGTTGTTATTATTATCATACATATTAATGGAAATTTGTATAAAGATTCCATTGTGGTGACAGAAATATTGATTTTTAGATTTAGGCCATGTTCAACCATTCAGGATTTGATAAAATTTAGGCAGAGATTTTACTGACATTCCGTTCACAAATTTTTGGGGAATAGTCTACGTGCTGTGGATTTTAAAAATCCACAGAATTTTCATTATTACGTGGATTCCAGCCAGAAAAAACGTGAATTAGCCCCATTGCTTTACAATGGGGTTTACCCATGTTCGGATCCACAAGCTTTAGTCCCAAAATTCTGCTGCAGATTTTTTGAAAAATCCATATTGGATTAGCCTATGGATTATTCTGAACGTGTGAACATACCGTTGTACTTACATTTTATTTTACTTAAAGTATTTCCGAATTTTTCAAGAATAGGTCAGAATCGCAATATCCCGATTCAAATATACAGACCTTTGTTGACTCCTATTTTACAGCAGAAATTTACCTTACTGCAGATCAACAAGACTGTGCCTTGCGTACTCTATGCCTGCAGAGTATAATGGGCCATGATTACTTCATCATACAGAAGTTCCTAAATATTGTAAAAGTCACAGCTGGATCTAAGCAAGGCCCTAACAGAATGTCATTAGAATTGTATAAAGCAATGATTAAAACTATTGATTTTCTTTTTCCGCTTGTCACACTTGCTTAACTTTAAGTGCTGTCAGTTCTTTTTATTTAATTCGTTTTGTGATATTTATTCCTTCGGGTACATCACCATCTGTTTAAGTTTAATAAATCACGGTAAGATTATTTTTCATTTCAACTATTTTATATTCTTTAAAATTTCTAGTAGTAAAATATATAATGTGTCATGTAATAGGGTGAAAAAATGTATTCGTCTTGCGATTACTATTTTGTGAAGTTATTTAAGCTCACTTTTCATGAGAAGTCTTTATTGATTTATACCCAAGTGTAACAATTCTTAAATCTTGGTAACAATGAGATTCCAGACTTTGCCAAAGGCAGGAATGATAAGTACTTCCATTTGCTTGAAATAGAATACTAGGACAAAAAGGAACATTGTTCAAACTGTAAAAGTTTCCAAGGTTATTTTTTTTTCCATGCACTGCAATTCTTCCCCAGAAAAACAGGGGACATGATAACAAAAACATATGAAATGCGACTGTTCACAGGTCTAAAAACATAAAGTATATGTCCCACTTAGACTTAGCTATAATTTAAAATTATCTGATCTATCTAAAATAAAAAAATGTAAGCACATTTTGAAATAGTCTTGATTAAAAATATCCCACCGGATTTTGTATGCAGCTACCATGCAGATCTATGTGGGAATTGTTTTTATGGTGATAACATTGGGGAGGAAGGTCCTGGCAGGGTTGTACCTAGGCATATTCTTTAACACTGTCTGCAGAAATAAACAGGATTTACATGCTGAAAACCCTTAAAGGCAATGTCATGAATTTAAACTTTAGTTTCAATATTTAACTTGAACCCTTTAAAGACCCAGACATTTTTCGTTTTTACGTTTTAGTTTTTTCCTGCCTTCCAAGAGCCATCATTTTTTTATTTCTCTGTCAATAGAGTGGTGTGAAGGCTTATTTTTTGCAGTGGGAGTTGTATTTTCAATTCGCACCATTTAAAGTACCATATAATATACTTGGAAATGGAAAAAAAATCCTCCATCGTTTCTTGGTTTCGTTTTTACGGCTTTTACCATGCGGTAAAAACGGCAACTTAACTTTATTCTGCTGCTCAATACTATTACGGTGATACCAAATTTATATAGTTTTTTTTATATGCTACTACTTTTACATAGAAAAAACTTTGTTAAAAAGAAATTGTTTTCTGTCACCACGTTCTGAGAGCCATAACTTTTTAGTTTTTTCATTGATTGAGCGGTATGAGGGCTTATTTTTTGGCGGGATGAGCTCGTTTTTATTAGTACCATTTTTTGGTACTTATGATTTTTTGATCACTTTTTATAAAAAATTTTAGCGCTAATGTGACCAAAAAACAACAAGTTCTGGTGTTTTACTTTTTTTTATACGCCGTTTACCATGCGAGTTAAATAGTGGTATATTGTAATAGATTGTACTATTATGAATGCGGCTATACCAATTCTATTTATTTTTTTATTTTTTACATTGTGCTTTGGGAAAAATAAGAAAAGGTTATTTTTTGGACCTTTTAATATTTTGTTATTTTTTTACACTCCTGAAAAGTGTATTTAACTTTTTACCGTAATTGTATAGCAAGGGGGGGGGGGCAATGGTCTGTCGGAGCCCATCTAAAGTTTGAGATCCAAAGATGTCCGAGTCTGAAGACAAAATGACAGTGTTCAGTGAGGATTACAGGGCATCGCATCCCACAATCACATCTTCTCTTTAAGTACAGGTTTAGCAGAAGCATATCCTATATTTAGACACAACAAAATATCATAGCTCATCAGAGTCTTGACAATTCTAATTATCTTTCTCCATGATATTATAGATACATTCTGACCATAAATTGGATTTTTCTGTGAATATTGTATCTTTGAAAATTGCTAAAGGCTGATTTTAACATTGTCTTGTTATTGAATATTATGATAAATAAATTATGACTTAGAATTTTATAAACTCTTGAAATATTTGCTGTGAATGTAATTTTAATTAGCAGTCTCTCTCTAGTTTTATTGTCAGCGGATACATATATTTTGCTGACATGTGGTAAGTGACCTTAAAGCAGGATCTAGGGTAAGCACAATAGCAATAAGCTTATAAACATGTTTCCTACAAGCGTTCTTTCTGCATAACTGACCACTGAGTGAAAGTCTCATTTTCACTAATGACATTTTGGACAGTTGCCTAGACATAGGAGTTTATGAATAATGTTGGCAAGGCTCACTGTTCAAGGCACTCTGGGAAATATTTGGCACAAGCAAAAAGAATAAACAAATATATCATATTAACCAATTATTGTTGTGGACTTACAGCACAATGTACATTGATATCAATGCTATTGCTATGTATAATGTAGTTATGTATTCTCTATTCAACCATATTATTACGCTGAAAAGGATGAGCTATAATAAGATTGAAAATTATTGACTGATTTATAAATATTTCATATCAGTTTTTCACTTGTAATTCTAGTGCTTAGGCTAATGAAGAAAATGTCTTCAATAGCATATCATATTATTAAAAAATGTAGGATATTGGACTGATTGAAAAGGAAGTCAGTAAAAATTTTTATACCTACATCTCCCTCTTCTGTATGAGTCTCAATCCTTAAAGTGAAAGTCCACCCTTGAGACCATTTTTTTGTCATCTGCACAGATCCATAATTCTGTGATGATTAATTTTGTAATATTTCTTTAGTGGTCAGAGCTCCATTTATCTGATAAGGTGCTCCAAATTCCCTGCATTGACATAAAATTAAATGATAAAATGCACTGCTCAGCCACTAGGGAGAGCTTAGGAACTTAATGCATACTGATTTATTATTGTGTTCAATGTATGAACAGTATGCAGTCAATTTCTAAGCTCCCCCTAGTGGTGGCTACAGGCAGCCAGAATTTCATGATTTAAAATGGACCTGTCACCTCTCCTGATATGTCTGTTTTAGTAAATAATTGTATTCACAATTAAGTAATTCAGAAGTATCTTTCCTTTGAACTCTAAGTTGTGCCATTCTCTACATTTATGAATGTATTGACAACTGGTTGTTACCAGTTAAGGGTGTGCCCCTGCACAGAGTGTGCAGAGACACGCCCATTTGACAAAGGGAATGATAACACCCAGTTGTCAATTTATTAATTAATTTCTAGGAGGAATAACAGAGTAATGGTACAACATAGAGTTCTATGAAAAGATGCTCCAGAATTTTTATTTCATAGGGAATAAAAGTATTTACTAAACAGACATTTCAGGAGAGGTGAAAGGTCCACTTTAGCTCAACGGCTATACAGGGGATATAGAGCTCAGAATCAGAAAACTGGAGTTACCGTACAATCACAACAAAGACTTGCTTAAAGAGGCTCTGTCACCACATTATAAGTGCCCTATCTCTTACATAATGTGATTGACGCTGTAATATAGGTAACAGCAGAGTTTTTATTTAGAAAAATGATCTATTTTCACCGTTATGAGCGATTTTAGTTTTATGCTAATTACTTTCTTAATGCCCAACTGGGCGTGTTTTTATTTTTTAACCAAGTGGGTGATGTAAAGAGGAGTGTATGACGCTGACCAATCAGCGTCATATACTTCTCTCCATTCATGTAATCAGCACATAGTGATCCTGCGTTGTTCACTATGTGATGTCACATACACCCACATTAACATTACTGATGTGTCTTGACAGTGAATAGACATCACCTCCAGCCAGGACGCAATGTCTATTCACAATCCCGACACTTTGGTAACGTTTGTGTGGGACTTACAGCACAGCAAGCTTAATCTCGCAAGATCACGCAGTAAATGACAGTTTACAGCGAGATCACGCCTGCTGTGCTGTAAGTCCCACACAAACGTAGTGAACAACGCAGGATCACTATGTGCTGATTACATGAATGGAGAGAAGTATATGACACTGATTAGTCAGCGTCATACACTTCTCTCCACAACGCCCACTTGGTCAAAAGTAGAAACACGCCCGGTTGGGAATTAAGAAAGTCATTAGCATAAAGCTAAAATCGCTCATATCATTTTTCTAAATAAAAACACTGCTGTTACCTACATTACAGCGCCGATCACATTATGTAAGAGATAGGGCACTTATAATGTGGTGACAGAGCCTCTTTAATTACATTTTTTATCTTGAGATGGTGGACAAATGAAGAATCAGGCCTTGTGAGGGGATAACATCAAGCAATTTCAATAAAGATGATTGATACTGCACAAAGACGATTTTCAACTTATCTTTGTGATTAAACAAATCTTCCATGTACTTACGGGTCTGAAAATAGGAAGATGAGATGATTGATACTGCACAAAGAAGATGTTCAACTTATCTTTGTGATTAAATAATTATTTCTTGTATTTAGGGGTCTGAAAATAGGAAGATGCATACTTTTTTTGTTTTTTCGCAAGATCTGTTTTTCTGCTCTACTGTACTGTTGGGATTTCTCATCTACAGATGTAGGGTAGTACATAGATATACATCGCAGCTTGCCTGCTTAAAGTTATCTCATAAGAGAATAGCATAGTCAGGGTCAGTCAAGCAGTTAACAAGATTGTGAGACAAAATTTCATTAACTTTCAATAGATAACAAAAGACCCCATACCGTAATCAATGACTGTATAATTATTTCATTTCTGCGTATTTTCCTGTAGAAAGCCAAATGTCATGGTGCTTGGACCAATGCAATCTTGTTCTTAATGATTAGGTCTGGCTCATATTGTGGACAACCAAGTGACTTCAGCAACTTTTACCAGTATTTTATATTACCATCATAGCTGTACCAGTACCACTTACTGCATTAGCCACATTATAAGATTTACACCAACTGTACCCAAGAAAACCTTATGGGAATTGAAAACTGCTCTTTGTTTGCACAGGAAATGTGACTTCTGTAATAGTGATTCATCTTTGTATCTTGTAAGACAGAGCTAACTGTCGGGGAGCATTTGTTTTATAAATTACATTCACTATAGCAACATAAGCTCCCAAGTTTTAGCATTGCTTTATTTAATCTTCTTGAACTGATTTGTGTTTTATTAACTGCATAACAGAGTTGCAGATCTGAAAGAATCATATGGAATTAATAGGTCATTCCTGACACAGGTATTACAGGTGCATGACAATAAAAATCAATCAGATACGCATATCTCTGATTCCAGTACAGCACAAATATACATTTTCTATCCTAGTTTAACCTTCAAATGAATTCAATGTTTTGTAACGCTTATCTGGTTTCATAGTGCTTAAATTTATCATGACCGCATTAAATTCATAATTCTATATTTATTAAAAACATAATGCATCACTTATCTGACAACAGAATACACAATTGTAATTCAAGCTGCACGTTCTCCATAGATAGATGTTCTCTGAACCATATCTTGTCCTAAAAGCACACATGGGAGAGGGTAGCAGGAGCAGAGTGAGAAAGATACACACAGACACGCTGCAGCTTTCTTGTAAGTGTGTTATCTTACCCCAGTGCTGAATTCTCAGCTGCACTGCTTATTACTGTGTATAATCCCTTCCATGCTACTGCAGCTTCTATATACAGTATACAGTGAAGGAAATAAGTATTTGATCCCTTGCTGATTTTGTAAGTTTGCCCACTGTCAAAGACATGAACAGTCTAGAATTTTTAGGCTAGGTTAATTTTACCAGTGAGAGATAGATTATATATAAAAAAAAAAAAAGAAAATCACATTGTCAAAATTATATATATTTGCATTGTGCACAGGGAAATAAGTATTTGATCCCTTTGGCAAAAAAGACTTAATACTTGGTGGCAAAACCCTTGTTGGCAAGCACAGCAGTCAGACGTTTTTAGTAGTTGATGATGAGGTTTGCACACATGTTAGATGGAATTTTGGCCTACTCCTCTTTGCAGATCATCTGTAAATCATTAAGATTTCAAGGCTGTCGCTTGGCAACTCGGATCTTCAGCTCCCTCCATAAGTTTTCGATGGGATTAAGGTCTGGAGACTGGCTAGGCCACTCCATGACCTTAATGTGCTTCTTTTTGAGCCACTCCTTTGTTGCCTTGGCTGTATGTTTCGGGTCATTGTCGTGCTGGAAGACCCAGCCACGAGCCATTTTTAATGTCCTGGTGGAGGGAAGGAGGTTGTCACTCAGGATTTGACGGTACATGGCTCCATCCATTCTCCCATTGATGCGGTGAAGTAGTCCTGTGCCCTTAGCAGAGAAACACCCCCAAAACATAATGTTTCCACCTCCATGCTTGACAGTGGGGACGGTGTTCTTTGGGTCATAGGCAGCATTTCTCTTCCTCCAAACATGGCGAGATGAGTTAATGCCAAAGAGCTAAATTTTAGTCTCATCTGACCACAGCACCTTCTCCCAATCACTCTCAGAATCATCCAGATGTTCATTTGCAAACTTCAGACGGGCCTGTACATGTGCCTTCTTGAGCAGGGGGACCTTGCAGGCACTGCAGGATTTTAATCCATGATGGCGTAATGTGTTACCAATGGTTTTCTTGGTGACTGTGGTCCCAGCTGCCTTGAGATCATTAACAAGTTACCCCCGTGTAGTTTTCGGCTGAGCTCTCACCTTCCTCAGGATCAAGGATACCCCACGAGGTGAGATTTTGCATGGAGCCCCAGATCGATGTCGATTGACAGTCATTTTGTATGTCTTCCATTTTCTTACTATTGCACCAACAGTTGTCTCCTTCTCACCCAGCGTCTTACTTATGGTTTTGTAGCCCATTCCAGACTTGTGCAGGTCTATGATCTTGTCCCTGACATCCTTAGAAAGCTCTTTGGTCTTGCACATGTTGTAGAGGTTAGAGTCAGACTGATTCATTGAGTCTGTGGACAGGAGTCTTTTATACAGGTGACCATGTAAGAGCTGTCTATAATGCAGGCACCAAGTTGATTTGGAGCGTGTAACTGGTCTGGAGGAGGCTGAACTCTTAATGGTTGGTAGGGGATCAAATACTTAATTCTCTGTGCACAATGCAAATAAATATATATAATTTTGACTATGAGATTTTCTTTTTTTTTTTTTTTATATAATCTATCTCTCACTGGTAAAATTAACCTAGCCTAAAAATTCTAGACTGTTCATGACTTTGACAGTGGGCAAACTTACAAATTCAGCAAGGGATCAAATACTTATTTCCTCCACTGTATGTGATAGATAGAGCTAGAAGAGCAGAATTTTACTCTTCTATGTGTGCTGTGTATAGAAAACATGATACGCCCACTGAGAATTAGAGATAGAGTCAGCAGAGGGGAAATTGCTAAAAAATAAACAAATACATAATACAAGTCATGTAATGGCCACAAATAGTGTTATTCCTCATGTATACCCAAATATAAAGTGCACCACACTATTCTTTATTTTGCAAGAGCAGACAAACATTTCTAAGCCAGACATAATATGTGTTGCCTACTTAACGGGCAGAGTCTAAGGGTCCTCGTACACGGCTTGATGTGGGCCATGTAAACGAGCGAAGATCAATGAGACAGCTTGTTGATTGGAGCTCGTTTGCTCCTTTCACAAGAAGCTAAGTATGGGGACGAGTGCTCATTCCTACGATCACTCGTCCCCATACATTTCTGTCATGTTGGCAGCAATGATAATATTTTAGGCTGCATCAACGATACAATCAGCCGATGAAGGAGCGTTTGCTCCTTCATCGGCTGATTGTTGCCCTGTTTATACAGGGTAAAGATCTGGAACGCTCGTTTGCCCGATAATTGGCACGTGTAAAAGGGCCTTAAGGTGCCAGACGATTTTTGCCTATAGGCTCCTGACATTTAAATTCTGTACTCTTTGCATTAGAGTAAAGCTCTACCTTTGCTTGGTAATGATTATATAGTCAGCATGGGCGAGATAAGGGGAAGGGGGACCAGGCGGCCACCTAGGGGGTCATTAGGAGAAGGGGGCAATTCATGGATTTGAATGAAAACTCAAAAATAATGAGGGATAGAAGTAAGATATAGAGCCAAGAGAGGAGCTAGAAGATCTTGTGGATCCTATTCCAGATACTTTGTAATGTGACCAGCCAGCCCTGCATTGGGAACTGTACATGTGTGGAGGAGATGGCGGTGGAGGAAAATGTGGAGTATGTATAATATGTAAGAACACTATGAATCGGTAAAGATTAAACTAATGACTGTCCATTCAACAGCTATGATGGTAAATATTTGGGATCCAGAGTGAGGTGGCTCATTCCCAAACCCCTGCCTTGGAAAGCAAAATAACTTGTTCCAATAGTCAGCAAATATAATATGTAAAACCTCTGTATATGGTTACATTGATGGTTCTGTTTTCTCTCATTATCGGATTCAGTCCTTCATGCAGGTCAGCCTTCATTAGAATGAATACAACTTGTATATAGTTTTCTTGTTTTGTTTCGGTCTCATAAATAAAGCATTCTGTGTTTTCTTGCTCTCGGTTGTGATAATAATGCTCATGAGGATGAATCTTAATGAACACAATGTATGGAATTGATGCGAAACAGCATGGCAGGATGAATGTTCTTGGTGTACTTTGAGCACCAGGTACTCCTCATTATATGTACGAGCGGAATTTTGTTTTAGTCTATAGATAATTTATTTAATTAAAACTGCCAATCTGATATCCTAAAGATAGACCATTATAATGATAGTCCTAGAAAACCCATTAAAGCTTCCCTTACACTTTAGATTTCTGTAGTCGGATCCTGCGATATGGTTTGGATTCTCCGAATTGTTCACCTATTGTTCACCTATGGCAGATGGAGACGAGCATTGGGCATTTTGGATTTCAACCGAACCAATATCCATGTTATGTCAGGGGTTAAGCTGCTTCATAAAGTGTCTAGCAATAGCTTGTCTCTCTCCGTCTTTAGAAATGAACATGCACACTTTTCAAAGTGACAGTTGTACCAACAACCCAACAAGCTAAAAAGCTTGATGAGTTATAACAAAGATTTAACATGGCCATAGACAGTAGATATTTGTTGACAGATCTAGCCCATTTTGATAGAATCTACCAACCATAGACATTTGTTTTTTTACAGATCCCCCCAATTAGGTTAGATTTACCAACAAATATCTGTATATGGCTACACTTAAACCAGACATACACATTTGTCCTGACTCCACCAATGGGAACAGAAGAATAGGTTGCTTCCAGACATGTTTGGCAGTGGATTATCTCCTGCGGGAACAAAGTATTGGGCTTGTTGAAATCCCTCTTTCTTCCGTCATCCAGAGAGAGTTGGGAGAGCCCCATATACATAAGTTTGTGGGCTGATCCTTTCAGGTTTTGCCAACTTTTTTCCTATGTGTTTGGCCGGTTTTAGATTGTTACTCAATGAATGGGTGTTAAAAGTAGTTTTCTGTGTATTTTGTATTCATTGACTACACATAAATCCCTGGGCCCTGGAGTACTGAGGAAGTATTTAAGAAGTTTTTGTTTATGGAGAATCAGATTGATCCTACAGGAAAAGATGTTAAACTAGGAGTCAAAGTAAAGCATACAAAGGACATTCAATTTAGTCATAAAACAGGCTTCCATCACCACAGTTTGTTTGACTCTTTTTTTCCCCTTTTTTTTTAAGTCGTTGAATCTAATGCAAAAGACGCAGGCCAAAAAGCACGCCAAACGGGCGCCACAGGTATTTTCTGCCTCTTATTCATTTCAATTGGAGCTCAGAGGTGGAAACCACTTGAAGACTATCAGCCCCCCACTCACAGTAAAATTACCATCAGCCCACCACTCACAGTAAAATGACCATAAGCCCCCTACTCACAGTAAAATGACCATCAGCTCTCCACTCACAGTAAAATGACCATCAGCCCCCCACTCACAGTAAAATGACCATCAGCCCAGCACTCACACTAAAATGACCATCAGCCGAGCACTCACAGTAAAATGTCCATCAGCCCCCCACTCACAGTTTAATGACCATCAGCCCGTCACTCTCACTATAATGACCATCAGCCCGCCACTCACAGATTCCCCCTGTAGATAGTGCCACACAGCCCCTTGAAGGTAGAGCCACACAGCCCCCTGTAGGTAGTGCCACACAGACCCTGTAGGTAGTGCCACACAGATCCCTTGTAGGTAGTGCCACACAGCCCCCTTGTAGGTAGTGCCACACAGCCTCATGTAGGTAGTGCCACACAGCCCCCTGTAGGTAGGGCCACACAGCCCTCTTGTAGGTTGTGCCACACAGCATCCTGTAGGTAGTGCCACACAGGCCCCTTATGGGTAGTGCCACACAGCCCCCTTGTAGGTAGTGCCACACAGGCCCCTTATGGGTAGTGCCACACAGCCCCCTTGTAGGTAGTGCCACACAGCCCCCTTGTAGGTAGTGCCACACAGCCCCCTTGTAGGTAGTGCCACACAACCCCCTTGTAGGTAGTGCCACACAGCCCACAGCCCCCTTGTAGTTTGCACCCCCCTTCCTGTAGATAGTGCCACTGTAGCTGCCTGAAGGAGTGGAATCCCCCTGTGGCCGGGGATTCCGGAACTGGAGCACTCCGCTTGATGTTTCTGTCCATATATATACAGTGATATGAGGGGCAATTCCTGAAGTGGAATCCCCGTCCACAGCATTGCCGACGCTGTGACCGGGGATTCCACTCCAGGACAAGCCCCTGTCATCTGTGTCTATTTATGGAGAGTGACGTCACTGGCTTCTCCTGGAGTGGAATAACCGGTCACAGCGTGAGGGATTGCACTCCAGGAGAAGCCCCTGATGTCTCTGTCCATTTATGGACGGTGACATCAAGGGCTTCTCCTGGAGTGGAATCGCCGGTCACAGAGTCGGCAATGCTGTGGACGGGAATTCCACTCCATATAAGGACAGAGACATCAAGCGCTTCGTCCAGGAGCGGAATCCCTGGCCACACGGATATTCCGCTCCTTCAGGGAGCTACAGTGACGCTAGTAGATAGTAGAGCAGGAAGATACCTCCCTGCTCCGCTATAGTGGCAGTGCTACCGCTGTAGCAGCCGCAGCGGCTGCTAACAATTCCGCCAGCCATGGGGTGGATATCCTGATGGGCGGCACGGGCGCCCTCATGCCCAGTGTCACCACTAGCAGACGCTATGGCTAGTGGTAGCGACGCCACTGAGGGAAGAATCACCCGGGCGGAAAGGAGGCTGCTGAGTCGCCGGATGCTTCTGAAATAAGCAGGGGAAGGGAGCTAGCACAGTGCCCACTTCCACCTGCTGGAGTGATGCGCCCTGTGCAGTGGCACAGGTCGCATACCCCTAAGGCCGGCCCTCGCTATAACCTAAAACACTCCTTTTAAGACTCATGAAGATGACCATCCTATGGATCCATGTTCTGAAGCTATGTCATGTGGTGCCTTAGGATTCTATGGGCCCATACTGAACCTCCATGTGTGTCCCTAAATCTATATGGTATTTTATTCCTTATGGATCATATATATATATATATATATATATATATATTTATATATATATATATATTTATATACTGTATATATATATATAAATATATATATATACAAAAACAAACAAAAACGCTGCATGCCCTCATAGTTGCAGAATATGGCGGTAGAGTGGCTACAGGTATGTAATATAAATGTAATTGAAGATAAAAAAATAACATCAAATCCAACAAACATAAAGCAGCTCAGTGTACTGAATGAATGTGTACCTGACATATCTAGGTTTGCTTGGCCAGACTTTTAAGAAATGTCCATACATAACCATGTTTAGAGTGAACTCAGTGAGTATGAAGTGAGAATGGTGGTATTTATTGGGATGGGGGAGAAAGGTAAGTCGGGGGTTGGAGGGGTAAGGATGGGACTGGAACATTTAGAATACCAATGGTGGGTTAATGGGGATGATCAGGATCTTTTTGAGTTTTGCAAAGTACTGATCACATCTGTAGTGGAGGCTGCTTTAGGAGCTTCCATCGCAGATTACGCCAAAAATACCAGAAAAAAAACAGCGCAGCATGCTGCGCTATTGTTTCCCGTAAATCCACGGACACCCCGACGGAAACCCGAACATTATATTTCTCTAGTGCAGTAAAATATTTTCTTTCTAAATCCATATTCAGATTATCTTGCAAAGACTTGCTAGCGGGTTAATAAAGTGCTTCTTGTAGCTGAGGTTCAAATGATACATTTCATGTTAATGTAACCTTTTCTAGAATAATTACTCTTACAATTGGAGTTGCAGTTCTCCAGAGATAACACTTTGAATTATTTTATTATTTTACCAAAGTTGGAAGAGTTTTACAGAATACACATTTGTGCAAGCAATTGTAAATTATTTTCTTTGTTTATGTTTTGAGGTTATTAATTATTGATTTTAAAGTCTGAGAATCTCTAGCTGGATTATTTGATTAATTGGTAGGTACAAAAGACATGGTTCACATAATTAAATGGTTTTTACTATGTTCAATTCTGGAAGGGATCTGGGGATTATATTTCCTGCCATTCACCTCAGTCTCTCTGCTCTTGGTGGCCTTCAGGTACCCTACCTACCCTAAACCCCCAATCATATTTCTATCCTTTCTTGAACTGACCCTCTTTAGACCGACCTCAAAGTCCAAGTTGGCAAAAAGGTCAGTGATAAGGGCCACTGTGACAATCTCAAGAAAGGTATTATTATTACTGTTGCTAGCAAAGTAAATATAGAATAAAAGAATAATTTATTTCCGAGATTCAGCTATCAAGTTTTACAGATAACAGTAAAGTATTTGAAATTCCCTGCAGCTCTGCAGGGTATTATGAATAATCTCCTGATTGGATATAATATTAAAGGATATTTCCGTCTTTGCAACTAAATTTTTGTATTGCTGCTTTGCCTGAAAAAAAACAACTAGAAATCTCCCACCATTTTGTGTCTACAGCTCCTATGCAGATCCATGAGTCTCTATAGTAACAGACTACAAACAAACCCTGTGTAGTCTGATCCTGCAGCCATACTCGCTTTCATCTATCCCCTTCTTGCTAACATACAAGGTTTGTTTGTAGCCCTCTAACTATAGAAACATATAGATCTGCATATGAGCTGTAGACACAAAATCGTATGGGATTTTTAATCAAGATGATTTTGCAAAGTTGCCTCATTTTTTTTTCTCACACATTTCCCATCATGCCCTGCCACACAGAACAGTCTGTTTGCCTGTTCACGAGATCCTCTGCTTACTCATTGGTTGGAGCAGAGAGTCTCGTGACCTAAACAGCTATCGGCAATCCCCGGCATCCACAGCATCTCCTGCATCACGTATTAAAGATGTACTCAACGCGCATGCACGACCGGAGTCTACAGGTTGTAGCTATTAGTAACGGAGGCCAAATAACAAGATCAGCGGACTATAAAGGTCATTTAGTACTAAGAACAATGCAAATTTGCTTATTATAATAAATTTGAGACATTGAGTAGAGATGTATGACATTGTTCCATATTCAAGTAACCGGAATACCCCTTTAATGCATTCGCTATATCCAGGAAATTACTGACCAGATATTTTGTTCTCAAATCAAATTAATCAACGAAATAACAGAAATTACAGCAAAAAAAAGTTATTTTTACTAAAATACCAAAAAAACAAAATAATATGCAAACGTTAAGTTGTTGCTGAAAACGAAAATAGTTCTAGTTAAGCCATCTCCAGCAGTGCCCCTAATGACTTGCTCATTCAATATTCACATCACCTTGTCAGAGAGGGGAAGAGACATTTATTTTGTCACCCTCTTGTAATTGTTATAGGGTTTTTCTTGGTCAGACAGACTAATTTTATGCCATGTACTATTTTTCTTAGCGGTTCTGTCAGGGAAATTACATATTCAACTTTAATAGACAATTTTTCCATCAATTATGATTACACATGGCCACAACTTGACCTTTTTAGTATTCTCTCCTTTTATTTGCTACTTTCAAGAATGCCCAAGAGTCTGAAAAACATTATCAAATAATGGTCTACACATGTATGGATTTGGCAGAGGCAGCAGGACAAAATGTTATGGGACTGACGATAAATATTAATCCAGTATCGCAGACTCAGAATGTCCTGCTCAAATATTTACATATTTTAGGCGCTATCTTATTATTTTAACAAGAATATATGTCATAGTAGCTTCATGGCTGAATGGATCTCATGGAAGAAGTATTGCATAATAGTGCTTTAGCCAAATACTAATCTATCTATCTATCTATCTATCTATCTATCTATCTATCTATCTATCTATCATCTATCTATCTATCTATCTATCTATCTATCTATCTATCTATCTATCTCTCTCTCTCTCTCTCTCTCTCTCTCTCTCTATCTATCTATCTATCTATCTATCTATCTATCTATCTATCTATCTATCTATCTATCTATCTCCTATCTATCTATCTATCTATCTATCTATCTATCTATCTATCTATCTATCTATCTATCTATCTATCTATCTATCTATCTATCTATCTCCTATCTATTTTTTTTATCTATCTATCTATCTATCTATCTATCTATCTATCTATCTATCTATCTATCTATCTATCTATCTATCTATCTATCTATCTATTTACACCGATCAGCCATAATATTACAATCCCTTGTCTAATATTGTGTAGGTCCCCTCATGCAACCAAAACAGCTCAAACCTGTCAAGGCATGGACTCCAGAAGCCCCCTGAAGGTGTCCTGTGGAATCTGACACTAACACATTAGCAGTAGATCCTGTAGGTCCTGTAAGTTGTGAGGTGGGGCCTCCATGGATCATGCACGACCAGATTAAGGCCACATGCAGACGACCGTAGCCATGTGCACGGCCGTGATTTCTGAGTCGACCGGCCACTGAGTGACAGCCGCGAGCCGTCCGCAAATTGCAGGCCGTGGCACATGACAACGGCCATTATTTTCAATGAGCCTGAGTTGAGCCTGAGCTCCGGGGCCATGCACGGACCGTGAAAACCACGGTCGTGTGCATGGCCCCATATGAATGAATGGGGCCGCAATTCTCCCATGGATTTTCGGTGGAATTCCGGCCGCAAAAGCATGTTCGTGTGCATGGGGCCTAAGATCTGAAAAATTTGGAGGTCCAGTTAACACCTTGAAGCATTTCTGAACAATTTTTGCAGTGAGGCAGGGCACATTATCCAGTTGAAAGAAGCCGCTTTTATTATGGAATACCATTGTCATGAAGGGGTGTACTTGGTCTGCAACAATATTAAAGGGGTTATCCGACTTGTTACATTTTTTTAGAAATAGCTGCAAATGACCTAAAAAAAAAAAAAAATAAGTATTCTACCTATTCTTTTCACCGGCAATCCAGTGCTGATGCTCCTTCCGGTGTTTGTTTAAATGCAGGCAGCACGTCACCGCTGCAGCCAATCAGAGGCCTCAGTGGTCACGTGCCGTATGCCTGGCATCATGGCGACAATTGCTGAGCATTCATGTCAGGAATGAATACGGCACATCACTGCTGTGCCTCTGCTTGGCTGCAGCATTCACATACTGCATGCATGTAAACAAACATCGGGAGGACCGTTGAAACATTGATGCTGGATTGCCGGGGGAAAGAATAGGTAGAGTGCTGATTCTTTTTTTTCTTCTAGGATATTTGCAGCTGTTTGAACCAGTCGGATAACCCCTTAAGGTAGGGAGTATGTGTCAAAGTAACATTCACATGAATGCCAGGACCCAATAATTCCCAGCAGAATATTGTCCAGAGCATCACATTGCCTCCATCGACTTGACTTCTTCCCATAGAACATCTCAGTGCCTACTCTTCCTCAGGTACGCGAGGTAGTGTGCATTCACCTGGCCGTCCACATGATGTAAAAGAAAACGTGATTCATCAGATTTTTTTATTCGTTTTTTTTTTCTACATTTGCATTTTAGTCTTCTATTTAGTCTTATAAAGAGTGATATCAGATGTGTATGACTTTAATAAAAAGATCTGCTTGAAATCAAGTGTCGCATTATTCACTGTATACTCATACATCACAGTGACAGACTGGACTCTATTAAAAGTTAATATAACTGCTGTGTTGCAATGCCAATGACAGCTACTGCCTGGGCACGATCTCCTTTGGAATCATAATAATCTCATACAAGCTTTTGAGCCAAGATCTGTAGGATATAAATATTGTCTGTGGATTCCTATTAATGCTGTCAGATTAAACAACTCTCACTTAATATCCTTTAGAGAATTATGACAATGAACTGTATGACGAGAATACACAATACAGCGAATGAGTTTCTGTACTAGTAGTAAAACCATCTGGCCTGTTACAAAGCAGGTAAATACTTTGCCAAAGGAGGCAATGGCATCTCAGCTAAGCTGGAACATGGTAAAGAAGACATGATATCGTCAACATATCGATATGCGCCATTCATTTTCACTAGAAAAAGGTTGAACCTGCAATCAACTGGTTCTTTACAGCTGCAATTCCTAATAAATACCCTCTCGGTTATTAAAGATTTAGCTCCAGGATACACTTAAGGTTGCAATCCTGATTTTTTTTTCAGGAAAATTTGGTAAAATTCTCGGACAGCCAACATTTTTTTACAGACAAATTGGAGATCCCTAATGAATCATAAAGATTATAAGTAACATATGTCTATAGCTTAGAATAGTGATGTTAACACATTAGCAGCATGTACTGCGATCCCTAAAATTATTATAATTCCAATAATCTGTACAAGTTTCTCCAATTTAAGAAAAAATCACAGAAGCATCAATTTTTATTTTACGGGCACTGGAAGAATGTACTATATTTTTACGAACTGTCCAGAAATGTAACTAATGTCTTCTGAGAAAATATAGCACTGTGTGAGGATTACCTTGTTACATAGTCAATTGTGGTGTACCCAGGCCTGTATTTAGCCCTATGGGTCAAGTGGCTTAAGGGTCATGGGTCCCTCACCAACAACTCTAGCTATGATAACTTTTACGGCTTTTTTTTTTTTTTTACTAAAACAGTGTATTTTACTGTTTTGTGCAACTTGTAATTTGTTTGTAAACCTGAAAGACTCAAGTTTCAGCTCAAGATACAGCTTCTATGTATCCAGGTTACATAGAAGCTGTACCTAAAGAAGAACATTTAGAAAAAAAAATGAAAAAAAATGTAACAAAAATAAAAATAAAGAAAGTTTAAAGGTTTACATAGTCTTTAAGTAAACACATTGCCTTTGAGTTGCCTTTACCACTTGAATTTGCTTTTGTGGACCTGTATTTATTTTTTAAAGGGGTTGTCCCACCACAGTAACTTATCACAGGATAGGTGATAGGTGTTTAATCGTCAAGTGCTGGGACACCCACCCATCACGAGAACGTAGTTCCTGTGTCCCCTATGTGAATAGAGTGGCGGTCATGCATGTGCGCTGCCGATCCATTTATTCTCTATGGGACTGACAGAGATAGCTGTGTACTGTGCTCGCCTATCTTTGTCAGTCCCATAGAGAGTGGATGGAGCAGGAGCGCGCTCAATTTATGCAGATTTACTATCTCACAATTGGCAAGGAGCCAGCGGTGGGACCCCCACTGATCAAACACTTATCACCTAACCTGTGGATAGGTAATAATTTGTTTTTGTGGGACAACCCATTTAAGGAGTTTGCTAATTGGCTGGAACCATCAAGCACTATCTTAATGGCCAAATGGTCAGGCATTGTGCATGAAAAAGGAATTCAAGTAGGTCTGAGGCTCTGGGTGATAAATCAAACTAATTTGGGTGCCTCACGATACTATTTTTGTACAGAATTTTCGAATCAATTACCGGCGCCTCCTACACTATTGACCCTGCCACCTACAGCTGCATTGTGATCCTGCTTCCGGCAGGGTGCGTGGTTCCAGGGGAGGCAGGTTAGCAGTTTCAGCTCTGTGACTCTCCAGGTTCTATGGTTTTTATTAAGCCCTCTTATTAATAAGGATATAGAGGGCTTTAAAATGTTCCGTTCAGCGTCCACTGATCAGAGGGCAGCGCCATGTAAACACAGCAGTGGTACTCCGGTCTGTACATGGCCTCCACTCTGTTACTCTCTGTGCAATATACGGGTGTCCTGTACTTTGCATAAAGTGTGTCCATGCTGCGAACAAGTCACAGTAGAAAGTCTAGACAAAAGCAACCGAATTTCTCTACGAGGCTAATTTTAAACAGGGATATGATGCTCCTAAAAATAGAGCTGCTGTACCTCCGTACGATAATCAAGTCAGACGGATCTATCCACATTGTTTAAATAAAGAATTTAAGTAATGAAAGAGTTTAGAAATTAAAAAATATAATGATATAAAAGCTGACAAAATATGATTCCTGCTAACCTAATGCTTTCATCTCATTAAAATTTGACACAAGTTGATTTTAGTATTGCTTTGTTTCCCCTCTTCTTGTTTAAGATCTAATATCATTTTCTATGAACTTTTTGCTTTTTTTGCAATTTCTTTTGTTTATCTTTCACTGACACAGGACTTACTTTGTCTGTCTCTCTTTAGAAAATGACTGCATTTAAGTGTTGAATTAACCATACTTTCCTTTGACTGATGTATTGTCTTTTATCTTAGCTGAGCTCATTTTAAAGCACAAATGGCAATTTCCGAATGTAATTATCCCTTAATCTAATTGTGCCTTCAGTTCTATATTGTATTTTCAGTTTGAGTGTTAAATGTTTTGTCAAAATGTCCATTTTACAGAAATGTGAACGAGGGGAGTCTGCCATGTAACAATGCATTTTATGATACTGATATCCTAATATATTCAGCTGACTGCTCCAGTGATAACACTTCCCTTGAATGGCTATTTGTGCAGTATATGGATTAGCAAGGTCCACCAGAGTGGAAGCCGTTCTCATTTAATGGCTCCCCACTCTGTCTGATGGACGGGGTTCCGAGCACTGACACTGACGCTAGCAGAAAACACTGGAAAAAGACATCACTTGATCTTGAACTAAAAAGCTTTATTTTACAACAACATTGTGATGTTTTGACTCTAGCATGAGTCTTTCTCACCCCTTGAGTAAGGAGAAGGGGCCATGCTAGGGTCAAAATGTCTCAATGTTGTGGTTTAGCTTTGAGATATTTAGAACGAGTGCTGCGGGTTTTTTCCAGTTTTCTTGATATGGTGGAGTTGGAATGGCTACAGTTTGACACCACTTGCACCGTGCCTTTATACCATTTGGAAACAATCCATGTATTTGGGATACGTGATGTGCTGCTGATTTTTTTCATTTTCTATTGACCCTAGTAGGGTACATGATCAGAGGTTGGCTTGATGGCATAACACCTTTAAAAGACACTAAACCTAAAACCTATATTATTTACATTTGCTGTATTATTGAATGTGTTTTGTTCCCTATTAGTTGCTCTTTCAGGTTGGTGAGATTCAGACTGTAGAGTTCTTCAATGAGACTACTGACAGGAAATCCACAAACATGTCTATCCCTATGATGACATCAGTATCTGACATAAATCCAACTCTGACCTCCTCTTACCTTTGGCTAAAATCAAGTGTAATGTCTGTTCTCATCAGCGGTCAGCTGGTCATAGGCTGGTACAATATGCACAAGATAGTTTAGATCTGGGTTTATGCAGACTAGCTTAAATGATACCTGTAGGTGGCTGGGGCCACCTGGTCTATGCCATTAGATTAGGTAGTTTACAACTCGAAAATGCTTTCGTAGTGGTGACTTGATGGGTACCTGAAGATCACTCTTGTTTAGTCGGGTGCACTTGTGATTCTTTTTGTTAATCTTCTTAGTGTACTCACCTGGCTTGGCTGTAATAGTAGGGCTTTTTATACACTTAGCCGGCTATGCACGGCCCATTATTTATTTTTTTATGTTTTCACTGTGTGTTTATCGACAGTTTTCCTGGGGTGCATTGCCCTTATGGGTGTCAACTCATCGGTCTGGTGGAGTGTGTGGCCATCAGGAGCCTCACCTCCGGCAAAATTTGGTTCCTCCTTCGAATTCCAAAGGGAGGCTTGGTCAGCAGCCTAGGTAGAAGCCAGGGCACAGATAGGTTCTAATTAAACCTTGACGAGGGGAGAGCACTTGCCCCTAACCCTTGGAGAGTATTCTTTTGTCCGAGGGTTGCAGAATAGGTAGTGATCCTTCTCCTTTTAGAGAGGACCTGAGATAGACTACATCCTGCGATAGAGAACTTTTTATGTAGCTCGCTACACTTTTTTTGTGGCACTTGGGTGACAGAAAGCATTATTTGGGGCTTTAACACATAAAGCCTTTTCTATAAATGATTATGAAATATTTTAGTAAAGTTTTTCCGGTATCTAAACCCATTCACCATTGATTAACTATGAAGAATTATCTGCACACATACCAAATTTTCAATCTAAAAGCTGATTAGATTTCTTATTTTGCTTGCAGCAACCTGTGGTGATATAAACAACCTGGATGAGTTGTACAGTGTCTGTCGCAAGGAGGTTAATAAAAAAAAAAGAGAGACTTTTTTTTCTTTGTTTAGCATAAAAACCACCTCCCCCTCTCAAAGCTGAGCTTTGAGTCATGCGCTTCTAACATTTAATTAAAGTGAGACACTTTGACAGCTAGCAAGCAAAAATACATAGAATAATCAACTGAACTTCACAGGCCTGTCAGGGTTCCTTTCAATTAGCTGTTATTAGGGCTCATAAGTAATGAATTTCAATGTCCCATCACAATACAAATATCCATTGAAGAGAAGAGGAGGCAGTGAATCAGTATGCGATGTCTGAATTTTTAAATAAACAATTCCGTCCTGTTTTCTTTTTTATATTCTTCGCAATTATTGTCTTTGTAGATTTAATGTACCGATTTCAAAGAACCCTTTGTCACCAGGGCAAAGGTTAATTATGGGTAAGCCAAGTTTATTTAACATTTTTGATTTACTATGGAAACCCCTAAAATGCAGTTGGCTTATGTTGGAGTAAGATTACCTTCTCCATTTGTTTTGAAGAAAATCTTTCATTAGCATATGAATAAAAATTAATGTTTTTTTATATTAAAAATGTCCTTTATAAATTTGGTGTTTTTTTTTTTCATGTCAATATCTATATAAAAAATTACCCAAGTATTTCAATTTTCACACTGACTATTGAACACTAATAGAGTGATTTTTGTTTTGCAAAAAAACATTATTCAGCTTGTGCTGTGTTCACTAGTGGCAGTCATCGCATTATAATCAAAAGGCAAGACTAGAACAAAAAATAAAATGGCACAATATAGGGGATTAGGAGAGCTCAGATAGGGCATGTTCAGACGTGGCTGCAAATGTTGCTGCAAATGAATCTGCAAAGCAAAAACTGAAATCTGCAGTGAAAATCTGCTGATTCTCCGCTGGCGGCCATGCATGCTGCGGAATGAAAACTGCATCGCAGCCTAAATTCTGCACTGTTATTTTCCGCAGAGTCTGAACTAAGCTTCCTAAAAAGGTATAGAAAACAATGGAAAAAAACCTCTGCTGCAGATTTCCACTTCGGACAGTCCGCAGTGGAATTAAACAGTAATTCCGCTACGTCTGAACATGCCCTTAATCCTCTTGCTTGCACAGTGACTTCTGCACATATCACTCAGCATGCCCACAACACCCTACCATAGAAGTCAACTTTTTTTTCTGACTTTGTTCTTATGTCCAGGAGAAATACATTTCAGAAGTTACTGTTGCAGCAACTGGCTACCCCTTGTAAAGAAAATAGAATTTAAAAAAAAGCAATCAGAAAATAAAAACTGATTAGAAAATAGCATAATTTTCAGTATATATTTTATACAATACATTCCCTTTAAACCCCTTAAAGGCTATGGACACCTTTTGAAATGCAATTATTTTTTTTATTTTTTAATAAAAAAAGGTGTATCAGTGTGTTTGGTGCAACTTTACAACTACTTTTTATTAAAAATGTGTTTTACTTTTTAGATACAGCTGCTCTGCATCTAGCGCTATTTACTTAATCCGTCAGTCCCACGGACCTGACAGGTTCATTGACAGCGGGACCTGCGTGGATGCACTTGTAATTCATCACATCTAAGTTATGAACTTAGATGTGATGGATAACAGGTGGATCCTGAGTGCCAGAGACACGCAGGACCCACTGTCACTGATCGGGACTCACGGATTCAGTGAATAGCGCTAGATGCAGCTGCTCTTATAGAAACAAAAACGAAATCAATAGCGTAGTCGACTACGATATTGATTCCGTCAAAACCACAAAACCCTTGCTCAACTGAGACAAACAGAAACCATTGGGACAGTATCAATCACCATTGAAATCAATGGTGATGGAAACGGAAACCTATGGTTTCTGTTTGTGTCAGTCAGGGCTCTATTCTGACAGAAACCTCAGACGGAACTTCAGAATAGAGCCCTAACAGATATGTGAACGAAGCCTTAGTCAGAAACTACTCAAGATAACAAAAAGTTGAAGGAGAAAGAAAGTAAAAAGAATGACAGAATTCCATAAATAAGGGGAGTTTTACTCTGTAGATTATCGGGCAGACGAGCGTTCATAGAACGCTCGTTGCCGATAATTGCCCTGTTTAAACTCGGGAACGATCAGCCGATTGCTGGTCGTATCGTTTTAAAAAAGTTAACTATAAGGGTATGTGCACACACAAACTCAAATGCGTCTGAAAATACGGAGCTGTTTAGAAAGGAAAACAGCTCCTTATTTTCAGATGTTTTTTGAGCAACTCGCGTTTTTCGCTGCATTTTTACGACCGTTTTTGGAGCTGATTTTCTATGGAGTCATTGAAAAACAGCTCCAAAAATGGCTCAAGAAGTGACATGCACCTCTTTTTCGCGGGCGTTTTTTTACGCTGCTGTTTTTTTTAAAATGCCACGTCTGAACAGAACGTTTTTCCCATTGAAATCATTGAGCAGATGTTTGGAGGCATTCTGCTTCCGATTTTTCGGCCATTTTTCGACCAAAAATAGGTTGTATGAACATACCCTTATCGTAGTCGGCAGCACATCTCCCTGTGTAAACAGGGAGGTGTGCCGCCGACATGATAATAATGTATGGGAACGAGCAATCGGAGTAACGACCGCTCTTCCCCACACATAGCTCCGTGTGACAGGAGCAAACGAGCACCGATCAAGGATGTCTCGTTGATCGGCGCTTGCTGCAGCGGCTGATTATCGGCCGGTGTAAAAGGGCCTTAAAGTACTGGCCATTGAAAAACTTGAAGACCCAAAGCAAAAAGCAAAATGTGTGACATAACACAATCCATTGCTCAACATCCTATTATTAAAACATAGCACTAAGCACACAGATAATAAAAAAAAAAAGAAGTAAAAACTGTAAACTACAGTGTAGAAAATACAATAGAAAAGAACACAATAGCAAATGAGAAATCAGCCCACATAGAAAGTTATTATTCTTCCCACATCTGACACTCTTTATTACAATGTTGTCAGTCAACAAGAAGTATAGAAAGTAGAAAAGATGTCTTCTGTAGGCTGTGATCTTAATCCAGAAGTGTAAACCAGCTGCATACGGTTCTAATGTGGAACAAAAGTAACATTACTTTCAACATAATTTTAAACATAATTTGTATATTTTTGAATATAAGTGCAAGAAAGCTTCATTTATACAGTTTCATGAAGGTACAATGAAATTGACAAAAAATTATAGTCTGTAAATAAGAATGTCATAATTTATTATTCGTTTTCCAGGACTGCAGATTTATGACCTATTCTAAGAAAACCCACTTTAATGGTGCTGAGCTGCAATACAAAGTGCTGATGTATCTGGAAAACTGTTTTCTTCTGATTGTGAGGGTCTTGTGGTCGGACCTCCACTAGTCATATTAAAGGGGTTTTCCAGTCATAAGAAATTGATGGCCTATCCTCAGGATAGTCCATCAATATCTGATCAGTGTGAGTCTGACTCCTTGCACCTCGCCGATCTGCTATTTTGAAGGGGCTGTGATACTAGTATGAGCGCTACTTCCCCTTCATATGTTACCTGCTCGTACTGTGAATCGCCAATACACTTGTCGCGTTGGTTCGCAGTATTACAGACTTCTCTCATTCAAAGTGTGTCGACAATACACACTACGAGCAGTGACAGTAATGAAGGCCCCTTCAAAACAGCTAATCGGTGAGGGGTGCCATGAGTCGGACTCCCTACCAATCACATTTTGGTGACCTATCCTGAGACTAGGCCATCAATTCCTTATGACTGGAAAACCCCTTTAAGTTAGGTCATTAATGTGTACTCCTGTAAAAACCCTAAAAGGACATAGACAATTTTGGCTTTCAGAATGTAAATAATTATTTTTGTTTTTGCTTTCATAACTTTTTTAATCTTTGTATTGATAAGGCTGCATTGTTTTGCGGGAGGACTTGTAACCAGACCTCAGCAAAACATGCAAATAGGTCAATATGCCAAGGAATGTACAATTAAAAAAAAATCCAAAAATATAAACACAAAAGTAAAGAAAAAAGTGTCAGGGGTATAATTTTACATATCATAATCAGAACTGTGCAAGATGCACTGCTGTCAAGGCAATTCTTCTGTACTTTAGTACAACATAGGAGGTGCTTGCGTATACATGGGAAATACCCTCCACCATTCACCAGCTAAAAATGGAAAAGGACACAAGACTATTTTTTCTTTCAGAAGCATGGTGAACATCCTGTAGACTGACAAACAGCACAGCAAGATTATCTTTAGTTTACATTTATCATTTTTTTTTGTTTTTTTTTACATACAGAGTACATCTTATTGCTCATTTTCATCAAACTGTGCAAGCCCACCTGTCACGAAGAGAGGACCTCATGCAGGGGGTCCCTACACTAAACATTTTACATATAAACCCTTTGTTAGCACCTCCTAACAAAGTGAAAAAAATGGGCAGGTGGTAGGTTGAGACGGCAAAGGAAACAAAAAACAACACAAAGATACAGCAGCACCCTGCGCGGGCTACGATATTGGGCATAATTTTGTTTTAAGCTTAGTGCACAAAATATGCCGCTGTGCACTGACATGCAAGTGTAGTCAAGGAGAAATTAAGTGGCAAAGCTGTTATCTTCCGGACCGTCATACACTGGATTACATCCGAGAAATGGAAGCAGAGACACAGAGATTTGAAGTCTGCTTAAATTTCCTGCCTGTTTTTTTGATTAAAAATTCATGAAAATCAAGAGCAAAGAGTCTCTCAGCATGAAATTACAGTTATAAAAGACAGCTTGCATGTTCGCTAGCTGGAAATCCAAGACAACCACATAGGCAGTCGGAACTGAAGGGCTTTGTAAACCATTTAACCTTCCCCACTGATTGAAGATGTGGAGAACAAATTCTCATTGATACTTCCTTCCAATCAGTGTTTTACCTAAAAAGTGTAATATTAAACATAATTGTAGGATTGTTGTGCTTACATAAATGTCAGTCTGGAAATCTCAGGTACACTCTATGGACAAAAGTATTGGGACACACCTTTTAATCATTGAATTTAAGTGTGTCCTTCAGTGCCATTGTCACAGGTGTATAAAATTCAGCACTGGCCATGCAGTCGCCTTTACAAACATTTGTGAAAGAATGAATCGTTCTAAAGAGGTCGCTAAATTCCAGCGTGGTCCTGTAATAGGATATCACCATTGCAACAAGTCAGTTCCTGAAATGTCTTTCCTCTTAGATATTCCACGGTCAACGTTAAGTGATATTATTGCAACATGTAAGCGTTTAGGAACCACAGCAACTCAGCCACGAAGTTGAGACCACGTAAAGTTACAGAGCGGGGTCAGCAAGTGCTGAGGCGCATAGTGAATAAAAGTCGCCAACACCCTGCAGATTCAATAGCTGCAGAGCACCAAACCTCCTCTGGCATTAACATCTGCACAAAAAAATGTGCCCCAGGTGCTTCATGGCGTGGGTTTCCTTGGCTGAGCAGCTGCATACAAGCCTCACATCAACAAGCACACCGGTGACTGGACTCTTGAGCAGTGGAAACGTGTTCTGTTAGTGATGAATTACGATTCTCTATCCGGCAGTCTGATGGACAAGTCTGGACTTGGTGAATGCCAGGAGAAGTTACCTGCCTGACTGCATTGTGCCAACTGTAAAGTCTGGTGGAGAAGGGATAATGCTATGGGGTTGTTCTAAAGGGGTTGGCAAGGACTTTTTAATTCTAGTGAAGAAAAATCTTAATGTTTCAGCATACTGAGATCTTTTGGACAATTGTATGCTTCCAACTTTGTGGGAACAGTTTGGGGTTGGGCCCTTTTCTGTTTTAGTATGACTGTGCCCATGTGCACAAAGCAAGGGTTATAAAGGCATGTTTGGGTGAGTTTAGAGTGGAAGAACTTGACGGGCTGCAAGAGTCCTGACCTCAACCGCATCAAACACCATTGGGATGAACTTGAATGAAGATTGTGAACCAGGCCGTCTCGTTCAACATCAGTGTCTGACCTCACAAATGCTCTTCTGGATGAATGGGCAAATTTCCCAGAGACACACTCCGGAATATTGAAGTAAGCTTTCCCAGAAGAGTGGAAGCTGTTTAGCTGCAAATGGGTGCCCAACTCCATAATAATGCCTATGGTTTTAGAATGGGACATCATAAAAGCTCCTGTAGGTGTAATGTGTAGGTGTCCCAATACTTTTGTCAATATGGTGTATGTTCGACTTTACAGGTAATATACCATCCTATATCATGATTTAAACAGCAGAGCAAACTTACACCAACATAATAACTAAAGAGTTGGATGTAAATAGAGATAAGGAAACCCTAAACCAGGGATCAACATTAGCCTTCCCTTACATTGCTGAGCAATCCCAACCAGGACAGAAGTCCTGGTGCTTATTTACCCTCCCATTCCCTTTTCATGAGCCTTGTGACTATTCTACCCTCCCGTGTTTGCTAAAATGTTAGTGTCTATGAAGAAGGGGATTCTTCATAGGTTCCCAATACCCAATAGCAAAGGGGATGGAATGAACCCTGACTAAGTCCCCTCTCTCCAGGGAATCTATAACAACCAAATGTGCTGCCTTTATGGTACGTATACTATTGTAGCCTAAAACATTTAAAAAAAATAAATAAAAGATATTACGTGAAAATATAAGTTCCCTGTGTTTTCTTCCTGTCTAAATTTGTGCAATGTGGAAACGGTTTTGCCACCAGAGAATGTGATGGCATGTTATTAGGTTATATCATACTTTACTGACTGGTGTGGGTCCAACTGCCCCATCAATCACTAGAATGATGGAACCGCAGTGCTAGTAAAGTAATATATTAACCCAAGCACTGTGCAGTCACTGCAACTGACCTCATGTTATATGACGATGGTTGAGATCAGAGGCGTAGCTAGGTTCTCCAACACCCGGGGCAAAGATTCAGTTTGGCGCCCCCCCCCCCCCAACCTCTTTCCCAACATCTCCTTCCCCCTCGCCGTGTTTGTTTTCTCTACCACTCGACGTGTCATTTCTTTTTATGTAACACGAGCATAAAATTATTTGTACATTTCACAAGCAATATGGTTCTATACACAACACCAGAACCAAGCTCGGTACATATATACAGCCCCAGAACAAATACAGCTCAATTTAGTGCAACCCCTGCCGTATAGGTTTGTACGGCGTAAAACTACAGCTCCCAGCATGGACCGAACAATAGTAAGGATATGCTGGGAGATGCCGTTTCACAAAAAATAAATCCTATCATAATCATACCACCCATCATCTCGCAGCAGATCATACAGTGACTACAGTACTGATTAGAGGCAGAGTGAACATGTACATTAAGTGACTAACCGGTGACGTCTCAGATTCTAGCTCTTTTTCTCCATCCGGTCCAGACCTCTATGATGACTTCTCCCGGTCACAGCCCATTTCTGCAGTTTGCCGCTCACATGTCTTCAGCTTCTCACTTTTCCAACATTTCTGCACCTATAAATAAATATACAGTTATCATTATACCACACACTACACCACTAAATATAATAGCGCCATACACTGCACCTCTAATTATAATAGCACCATACACCATGTCCCACACACACACACTGTGCCCCCTGTAGATAGTGCCTGCCATAGAGCCCCCTGTAGATAATGCCTGCCGTAGAGCCCCCTGTAGATAGTGCCTGCCATAGAGCCCCCTGTAGATAGTGCCTGCCATAGAGCCCCCTGTAGATAGTGCCCCCATATAGACCACCCCTGTATATAGTGTCCCACAAATAACTCCCCCTATAGTGCTCTACAGATAGCCCAACCCTGTACATAGCCCCCTGTAGATATAGCCCACCCCTGTATATAGAGCTCTACAGATAGCCCAACCATGTATGTAGCCCCCCTGTAGATATAGCCCACCCCTGTATATAGTGCTCCACATATAGTCCACCCCTGTATATAGTGTTTCACAGATAGCCCACCCCTGTATAAAGCCCCCCCTTGTACATATAGTCCACCCCTGTATATATAGTGCTCCACTAGATAGTCCACCCCTGTATATAGTGCTCCACAGATAGCCCACCCCTGTATATACTATATACAGGGGTGGGCTATCTGTGGAGCACTATATACAGGGGTGGACTATATGTATAAGGGGGCTATATACAGGGGTGGGCTATCTGTGGAGCACTATATACAGGGGTGGACTATATGTACAAGGGGGCTATATACAGGGGTGGGCTTTCTGTGGAGCACTATAGGGGGAGCTATTTGTGGAATACTATATACAGGGGTGGGCTATATCTACAGGGGGACTATATACAGGGGTGGGCCATATCTACAGGGGGACCATATCTACAGGGGGACCATATCTACAGGGCTGGGATATACACAGGGCTGGGATATACACAGGGGGGCTATATTTACAGGGGGGGGCTATATCTACAGAGGGGGGCTATATCTACAGAGGGGGGCTATATACAAAGGTGGGCTATATCTACAGAGCGGGGCTATATACAGGAGTGGGCTATATCTACAGAGGGGGGCTATATACAGGGGTGGGCTATATCTACAGAGGGGGGCTATATACAGGGGTGGGCTATACACAGGGGGGCTATATACAGGGGGAATATATCTACAGGGGGCTATATCTACAGGGCTGGGCTATATACAGGGCGACTATATCTACAGGGGGGGCTATATACTGGGGTGGGCTTTCTATGGAGCACCATATACAGGGGTGGGCTATATCTACAGGGGGCTATATACTATATAGCCCACCCCTGTATATGGTGCTCTATAGACAGCCCACTCCAGTATATAGCCCCCCTGTAGATATAGTCCCCCTGTATATAGCCCCCCTGTAGATATAGTCCCCCTGTAGATATAGTCCCCCTGTATATAGCCCAGCCCTGTAGATATAGTCCCCCTGTATATAGCCCCCCTGTAGATATAGTCCCCCTGTATATAGCCCAGCAGATATAGTCCCCCTGTATATAGCCCAGCAGATATAGTCCCCCTGTATATAGCCCAGCCCTGTAGATAGTCCCCCTATATATAGCCCCCCTGTAGATATAGTCCCCCTGTATATAGCCCCCCTGTAGATATAGTCCCCCTGTATATAACCCCGCCCTGTAGATATAGTCCCCCTGTATATAGCCCAGCCCGGTAGATATAGTCCCCCTGTAGATAGACACCCCCTGTAGATAAAGTCCCCCGTGTAGACAAAGTCCCCCCCGCAGATACAGCCACATTTCTATTACAATAAAAAAAAATAAAAAAAATAAAACTCACCTTATTCCCGCTCCCACGCCGTCCGGCAGCCATGGAGACCTGCTCTCTTCTGTGCAGGTCTCCAGGTGGTTGAACGCAGCGTCTATGAAAGGCGCTGATTGGCTGGGCAGGATGACTTTCCCTGTCAGTCAGTCAGCGCCTTTCATCGACGGAAGCGTCACTGGTACAAAAGGTACCAGTCGCTTCATTCGCGGAAAGGCGCTGAATGGCCGGGCACGGAACGTGCCCGGTCATTCATTGCTTCTAATTATACCTGTGTCCTTGCGACACAGGTACAATTATAGTGCAGGAGGAGGGGGCGCTGGCGCCCCCCTCTGAACTGCGCCCGGGGCACGTGCCCCGCCTGCCCCCCCCTAGCTACGCCCCTGGTTGAGATGCAGTTCTCTACCCAGCATCTGGTTGGGAGTGATGCTTTCAGAGAAAAAGTGTGCAGGCCACTCAAGTTCCTCCAAACCAAACTTGTCCATGTCTCGCTTTGTGTACAGGAGCACAGTCAAGCTGGAACAAGAAAAACGCCTTCCCAAACTGTTGCCACAAGTTGGTAGCATATAATTGTCTACAATGTCTTTGTATGTTGTATCATTATCATTACCCTTCTCTGGCCAAAACCGAGAAAATAGCTGTAAATATACTTTTTCCACTAAATTTTACAGTAGGAACTAAACATTCTGGTAGATAGTGTTCTCCTGGCACCAACCAAACCCAGATTCATCTATCAGACTGCTAGTTACTGAAATGTGATTTGTCACTCCAGAGAACACATTTCCTCAGCTCCAGGGTCCAGTGGCGTCGTGCTTTACACCACTCCAGGCGACGCTTGGCATTGTGCATGTTGATCTTAGGCTTGTGTAGAGCTCCCAACCATGGAAACCCAATTTATGGACTGCTACCAATGTACAGTTCTTATGCTGATGTCACTTCCAGAGACAGTTTGGAACTCTGTAATAAGTGATGCAACAAAGGAGAAGTGGCCCTACTCTGTGAGTTTGCGTAGTGGCTGAGATGTTGTTACTTCTAGATGCTTCCACTTCATAATACAGTTGATCGAGGCAAATTTAATGAACTAACCTGTGGCAAAGGGGGTGGCATCATATTGGAAGATAGTGCCACAAAAAATAAATAAAAAAATAGTTTAATTAAATAAATTAAATGAATGTGCACAATACAAATAAAAAATGATGTGAAAAACATAGTTTTTATTAAATACAAAGCATAAAATAATAAAAAATACATGAATTACATATTCCCTTAATTGCTACAAGCCATACAATACATTTAAAACAGGTAAAAAAACAATGGCGGAATGAAATACTTTACACATTAGATGTTTAAAACCATTCATATGAATTAACCCTTTTCCTAATTTGCATATTTACGTCAGGAAAGGGTATTTAAAAATGACTCCCGCTCAGTAGCAGAGTGGGCGCCATAGCTTTCCGGGTCTCTGCTGTGTTGCTTGCTTGCGATCAGAAAAATGTAACCCCCTCAAAGGGGTTTTACTGCCCCTTTCCCTTCGGGGCCGGTCACCGTCTCCCGTGCGGTGAGATTGCGGGAGCCGATGTATTCTTATAGCAGCTGGGAGCCTTGTGAAGGCTCCCTGCCCTGCTATAGGAAGTTTGCTACTGAGACCTTCCTGTGTGCACTGTTTTTGCCATAGCCTGCAATATTGTGATATGGCAGTCTATGGCATAAGCGATCGCAGGTTCAAGCCCCCTAGGGGGGCTAAATAAAAGTTAGACATTTTTTGAAAAAAGTTTTTCAAAAATATATAAAAAATTAAATCACCCCCCCTTTCCCTAGAGAAGATATTAAAATAAATAAACAAAAATAAACATAAACACATTAGGTATGTATCCCTGGGTCCAAAAGTGGCCAAACCAATACAGTGAACGTCGTAGCAGAAAAAAAACTGAGATTTTTCTTTTCTTTAGTGGTCTAAAATGAAATAATGTATTATATTTTTCCTTGTACATTTATTTATAATCATCCTCAAGATAGAGAAGGAAGAAATTCATTGTAAAAGAGAGGAGGAGAAGCTGTTGCTATGACAAATTCTAGCCAAAGTAGTCCAGTAGAAATATAAAAAAGGAAGATTATGTGACAATGGTGACATTTGTAGAGCTTAGGAAAACAGATGTTATAGTAGTCTTATTATAGTAACTAAAATTATATATGCCTGTAGTCATGGTAACTAGACACGCGTTCCACCACCTTTTTGCATCCGGTAATACTTTTATTGAAGACTTTCAGTAGTGGAAATTCAGTAATTTTGAGTTTAATTAAAGGGTTTGTCTGGTTTCAGAAAATTAATGCTATTTTTTGTATAATTAAAAGTTATACAATTTTTCAATATACTTTCTGTATTAATTCCTCGCGGTTTCTAATCTCTGCTTGTTGTTATTAAGTAGGAACATTGCATACTTCCAGTGGAAAAGATTCTGTCCATGGTCATGTGATGGACACACAGGTGCTGGGATCGTTACAAGACACATTTCTGATACACATAGTGTAACTAATGAGCTGCGCACCTGTGTGTCTATTACATAACCCTGTAACGTGCCGTGCACCTGTGTGTCCATTACATGACCCTGTAACTAGCCGTGCACCTATGTGTCCATTACATGACCCTGTAACGAACCCTGCACCTGTGTGTCCATCACATGAACAGGACAGATTTTTATCCACTGGAAGTAAACAATGAATGTTTCTACTGAATAACAACAAGCAGAGCTCTTAAAAACCATGAGAAATTAAGACAGAAAATACATTGGAAAATGTATGACTTTGAATTATACAATTCAATTATACATATATTTTGCTGAAAGGAGAATACCCCTTTCAGCAAAGTATTGGGTGCAGTGGTCTGAATTTCAATCAATATTCGGATGTTAAATTAACTGACATTTTTTGATGGTAAAGTATAAGAAGAATACAAAAAGTGCTTAGAAATGAGTGTGTTGGAATATTATTCCCTTGGATTTTCTATCTGTCCTCAAACGACCTCTAGTTTATGGAATGTGATACAGACTCATTCTTAAAATAGTCTCCTGCTACAGTCTCCTTCATTAAATGTCCACCACATTGATGAACTTTCATTACTCTAATTTCTATCAGTTAGTTTTCAGTAAAATTTCATATAGCCATATGTCTTTGTTGTCCTTCAACAAAATACTTTGAAAAATGTCCCTGAATCCTTTTAAAAGTCCATCCGATTAGTATCTAATACCTGTAAAAATATCGAAGGACAAATACTTTAAAAGTCAACCATAAGATATATTATTTCAAACTTACTGAAATAAAACGATCTGTTTTGTGGCTTTTTGTAGGTAGATGTATGTTCCAGATATAATGACTGAGCAGTAGCTTATTTACTTTTTCTTTTATATTAACCCCTTAAAGACCAGGCCAATTTGAGTTTTGCATTTTAGTTTTTTCCTCCCCGCCTTCCAAAAGCCATAACTTTTTTATTTCTTCGTCGACATAGCCATATGGAGCTTGTTTTTTTGTGGGACAAGTTGTAGTTTTTCATGGCACCATTTCTTGTACTGCGTAATGTACTGGGAAGCTAAAAAATTTGTGGGGTGAAATGGGCAAAATACAGCGACATTTTTTGGGGGTTCGTTTTTAGGGCATCCATCAGGCTGTAGAAACTTCATATTCACCTTATTTAACAGGTTGATACGATTACGGCAATACCAAATTTATATGATTTGCTTTATGTTTTACCACTTTAAAAAAAATAAAACTATTTGCTAAAAAAAAAATAATGTTTTGTGTCGCCATATTCTGAAAGCCATAACTTTTTTATTTTTCCATCAATTTAACGGTATGAGGGCTTAAATATTGCGGGGCAAGCTGTCGTTTTCACCGATACTATTTTTGGGGTACATGTGACTTTTTGACCACTTTTTATTACATTTTTTTGGAGAGCTATATATACGCTATATATAAATAGCAATTTGCTTGTTTTATTTTTATTTTTTTTACGGCGTTCACCGAGCGGGTTAAACAATGTTACAGTGTTATAGCTTGGACTTTTACGGACGTGGCGAAACCGGTTATGTTAACTTTTTAACATTGCTTTATGGAAAAAATGGGGAAAGGTTTTTTTTGAACTTTTAATATTTTTTTAGTACATTATAAAAAAACTTTATTTAACAGTTTTATACTTTTTTTTATTAGTTCCCCTAGGGGACTTGAACTAGCGCTTGTATGATATACTGCAATCCTAATGTATTGCAGTATATTGTGATACTGACTGTCTCCTTTGAAGCCCTGCCAGAGGCAGGGCTTCAAAGGAGTACAAAGATGGCAGACCTGGGGCCTTCATTAGGTCTCCAGGCTGCCATAACAACCATTGTCACCCAAAAATCACGTCGTAGGGGACAATGGCACGTTAGAGGGGGGTGCCCCCTAATTCTAACAATTGAAATGCCTTGGTTGCAATTGACTGCGGTATTTAATGTGTTAAACAGGCAAAGTGATCTTTGATTTCGCCCATTGCAGTGAGGTGTCGGCTGTATAACACAGCCGTCACCTGCTGATTATGTAGCGCGCTCCACCCGTGAGCCCGTTCCATACTTCCTCTTAACAAAAAATTATGTAGAGTTTTTACTTAACAATTATTTTTTTTAAAATGTATACAAGATTAAAATGAATGTCCCCCTTTTAACACCACATTACTGTCATAAACACCACATTACTTCCCCTAGAGGCAGCTGTAGACAGCTAGAGTTCTGCAATTTAACTCTATGAGGGAAATTTATTAAGAGGTTTGCTCTCGTATTAGTGGCAGTAAATTGTTGCAAATCTTAGGACACACCAGATTTGCGCAATAATTATTATTTTTTTACCCTTTTATGCCACTCTTGTCTCTTTAAAAAATAGTAGGTGTGGCATAGCAGGAGATTCGGGGCACCCATGGCCCAACAAAAATTTACTATATTATATACCAGAAATTGGCGTAAATGATAGCAAAAATCTACACTAGCTCATAGTTAGCATAGATTTTTTTTTGTAGCACAAGGATAGGCCCATATGCGACAAGTTTTTTAAAAGGCTTGCACCTCCTAATAAATTTGTCACGTTCCAGTGAGCTTTAGTCTAAGACTGGCATATGAACGCCAGTCGTAGTAAATCCAGACCGATGTCTAAGCAGGGGATAGACATAGGAGCTCAGTATCACAAAATCAAAGCACCAACCCCTAATGTTTGCTGACAAAGATAATTGTCAGTTGACTACACTTCAAAGTCTAGACATGGGTACAAGTACACTTTCATCACATCAAATAACCACGTTTGCGAGGTATAGCACATAATGCACATCAAAACAATTCTCCTTCTTCCTGATTTATAATTTTCTCACTAATGAGTTTAGGTTGTGCAAACATCTTTGTATTTCCAACCATATTGAACAAATGGAGGACTCATAGGAAAATCAAATAAGAAGGAATAAGGATGGAACTTTATTGTCACCCTGACTCAATCCTTGTCTCTAGTAGAAACAGAAAGGTGAAATCAGTACTTGAGGAGGGTGGTAAGCCCCCACGTCATCCCCAACAGCATGGGCAATATGATCCCAATTTAACCCTTCCATATGTACTGCAAAATTGGAGAACCTAATACCATTTCCAGGTTGGGGACATGGTGGTGTGCACCAGCATCAGGAGATGGAGCCCATTTTGATTTTTATCTATGCCTGCCCTTGAAAAGAAGTAGTAGTCATATTATGACTAGTAGCATACCTTCCATTTCTAATTTCCTTGACACTAACCCCAGTGCTATATATATGAATAGAAACTTGATTATAATATATTTCAGAACAGATAATATGTTTTGCGTTTGGGATAAAAACAGTTTCCAGTCTTATGGGCTTATAAGAACTACATCTTTATTTTAATTATACTATGTGGAAAACTCTACTTACCAATATGTACTGTGTATATAAACGTCAGCTCTGTTGCAGCTAGTTCACTGTCTTTGTAAAAAATATATATATATATATTAAAGGTGTTGTCTATTTTTTGTTATTTTTTGCCTTACTAAATATAGCCATTATATGTTTGTTTTTTTCTTCATATTAATGCAGGAAAAAATATGTTTTGTTGGTTCTCACTGTCTTCTTACAATAACTGTCACAATTAATGTGAAAGACAGATATTGCTTTCCTTACAAATATTTCTCACAGCAGTCATAAAGCAATGTAGATAACTGCTCTGATGGCATTAAATATAGTGTGCCCTCTAGGGGTCATAATTATATTGCTTATATAATTATGTAAACTAAGACTTTTTTTTAAGATAGTAAATGCAACGTAATTTATACATTTATAGACTGATAGAAATGTTAAATTATTTCCTGTTCTAGAAGTTTATGTTCAAGGTTTCATTCCAATTGTGCTTCACTGCATAAATTCTAATGACTTTAACAGGAATCTTCAAAATGAGGAACAGTAACATGTGTTTTATTAAAAGTCCGCTTGTAAGTTTGGTTTTTATAAGGTTGCTAGGTCATAGTGTCAGGTTCATTCACTCGAAAATAAGACTGTAATGGTATTAATGGCAACTTGATGCTGTTCCAGATAAGTTTATTTGTTAAATTAAGGGTGCATGTTGGCACCTAAGGGTTGCTTGTAGCAAGATGACAGTAGCTTCTGTGCTAGGAGGAAGCTTGGATCCATGTCCAGTAGTATATGAAAATATGATAGGAGAAATGAAGGAGATTTGCAATTATTTTTATCTAAAGAAACTTTATGGCAAAAGAAAAAGAACAAGGAAATAAATTACATCATAAGCAAATCCGTCCTAATTTACATAATATTGTATCAGAATTGAGCATTTCACTAACACAACGCATGGATGTTTTCTCAGAAAAAGTCTGACTTTCCCCTTTTAATTTGCAGGAATCAGTGAAACAATGGAGAAACTTGAATTTCCTCAGTAGCAAGGTCAGTAGTTTTCTAGCTTTTTCAGTGAAGGCATTATGTTAGCCATTTACGATTTAACAGTTTTCTAATAATTTAAAAGGAGTTGCCAAGGATGAGATTTGCTGTGTCTTGTATTTTAGCAGATCTCTATTCAAGTGAGAAGAATTTCTGGGAAAAATAAGATTTTTTTTCTAATCTGGACAATCCCTTTAAAGGGAACCTTTCACCTGCCCATACATGTGTAGCTGAGTTCATCATGTAATAGGCAGGGTTTCACAAACACTTTTTCACTTGAAATTATTTTCCTATCTTCCTCCGTTATTTACATATCGGTGCCATTATATTTGGCGCCCGATATGTAAATAAGCTCTTGAACTGTCAATGGGGTGTTTTTATCTAACTAAATGGCAAGGGGGCGTGATGCCTTTACTCAGACACTGTCCAATAAGCTACGGTCAGTGTCAGGGCGGCTTGCGCTGTGTTCCCTCCCGCGAGAACACACACAGACTGGTGGTTCTGCAGAGAGCCCTCTCTCAAATTAGAAAAAAAACCATTATGTTTCACTATCTGGTTTTAATTAGTAAAATCAAATATACAGTAGGTGATACTTTCTCTTTAAGCACAAAATACACAAAACTTAAAAATCTATAAAAAGGTGCTGCAGGAGACCATAATAATCCACATCTGTAATAACACAGTATAATACACTAGAGACCTAAAAAAAATAATACAATATTCTGGAGAAGTAAGGTAATCCAAACATATACCGAAACATGAGCCTTCAGTGTCCCAACATGGATATTGTAGTCATCAGCGCCTAGTAAAAAACACGGGCTGCAAGCCATCAATGTACTGATAACATGAGAAGCAAAGTGACTAGCACCATTCAACCGTGGTCCGCAATAAAGCATATAACATGTGTAATAAATGAATAGATAAACATTGGGCATAAAGAGGAGATACAGATGTGTAAATATATAACAATCAGATATTAAATAAGTGTAATGGTTGTGTAACGCACGGACATGCACAGTTTTCCAAATCCAGAGATGTTCTTTGTAGCTGCTCTTCACTATGAAGAGGTGAAGGTTGGCTCACGATGCTATGATGAGGTATTCAAAAATAGTTTTTCTAAACCACACAACCATTTTAAGATATACTGTATTTTTCAAGAAGGCTAGTGGGGGGTTGAGTGCTGCTCAGGTCACATATTCATTTCGTATAGGTTAATGGCTGCTCTCAGTGCAACATGTTTTGCCAGTGCTGGGCTTCAGTTTATTGGGTGTGCCCAAAAAATGGTTATGATTTCAGACTTTACAGCTTGTCATGTCCTTGGCTGCAGGCCGCTGCCATGGGTTCGGCGAGCGCTGGCCCCAGCTCTTTTCCACTCACATCAGCCAGATCCCGTAGGGTGCGCGAGTACGCTCATTTCCGCTCTTAAACGGGCAGCGCGCGCCCTGGACTTTAATGAAGTATCAGCCCATGAGTGCCCTGGACTATAAGAGGGGTTCAGCCCCTTGCTTCTATGCCTGAGCGTTGTTGTCGTACCCTTAGTTTGTCTATATGATGGTCTCCTAGTGTGTTCCTGTTACCTGTATCCCGTGCTATCCTGGTCATGTACCGTGTTGAGCCAGAGTCGTGCTGTGCTGTATACCACGCTTGTCATTCTTCACCATGCTTGACGTTTGCCTGCTGCCTAGTCCCAGCTGAGCCTGCCTTGCTACTATCCGAGCTGCCACAGGTACCCCATATGAACTATAGACTTTAACCTGCGCCCTGTTGGCCAGCTGCCATACCGCCAAGGCGGTGCGGCCCAGTAGGTCCACGAACCCTACGTGACACAGCTATACACGGCAAAGTTATATCAACTTTTAATTGCATGGTAAAATCGGCTATTATGTTTGCATACACAGTAATATCATCATTAGGGAGAGAAAATGATAGACCCTCATATCCTTCTGTGCCTGTTGGAGGGAACTTCACTTATTACGTAAGAATATTGGCCTTCTGAAGGATCTCTTCATGGGTCATTGCAACCAGATTTTTTTTACAGTAGGAGAGAATTTTCAGAGATAGTTTGACACTCATGTACATTTATATATAAATACAGTTAGCATCTGGGCTGGATTATAGAGTGGGCATAAGGGGCACTTGCCTTTGGGCCTCCACCACCTTGAAGACCTGGGTCTCCACCACCCAGTTTTCTCAAGCTCTTCCTTAATACTCCCAGCAGGAAGACATGTATGTTTGGAGGGATCTGAAGCTTGTGAACAGACCTGGTATCCTGTGCTTGGTCTGTATATCTTTGCATCTATAGCTCCCTACTGACTGCTATATTGTTTGACTTTTATGCATTTTTTCATGTGCTTCTCAGCATTATATATAGTGATCAGTACCTTGCTATTATTTAGTACTTGTCGGAATTACATTTGATGTCTTTTACTATGTATGCAATAGATATATACTGACCTCACGCCGTCAACTTCATTGTGTGTTATTTGTCTCCTTTTTATGTGTATTTTATAAAACAGTTTGTTATTTAATAAAGATTTATACAATATTTTTCAATATTATTTTGTCCTGTGCATATTTTGGTGCGCTAATATTGAACTGCATGGGATCGTGTGACATGATGCCTTGCATATTGGCCCTTGACTATTTGGTTGCGTACCAACAATATAAAACTTTTAGGTTGTTTATATGTGAGAAGATCTTATTATGCAGCTTTAATTACCAAAGGGCAAAGCTCTGTCATGCTTGTATGTAACTCTGATACCCCACCTCCCTATACTGCTTACTATAAAAATTCCTCTTATCTCTCGGATAAATGATCAGATATCTTAAAATCTAACATGGCAAAGCTTGTTTCCCCCTACACAGACACCAGCTGTTCTTATACATATTAGATCCTGTTGACGTCAGCGCATGTCCAGCATAAGTTAGCCACACATTATGTGAAAGGGACATCACCAATTTTTTTGCCCACCATCCTTGATCTGGGACTTGTTAGTATATTAGCCTTCTTTTTTTTAAAGATTTTTCATGGTCCCAACACTTGGAGTCACCTTGCTGAAACGTCTTGTTGTTTGGAAGAAGTAAAGTGGCAACCACTGTAATCACATTTTGCCCTGGAAAATCAGAACAGAGGTAATTCCGGAGTAACCCAAAAATAGCAACGCCGAGATCACATTGTAGTTGAAATTGTTCATGAATTTCTATGTGTATAGTAATACTGTACATTTAAATCATGGAAACCACAATACAATGTATTTCTTAACCACTTAGAGGAATCCTTATATTATATGATGACTGGGAAATACTGCTTTAGACCACACAATTGAAAGATCAACATGCCGGTTATTATGGATTTATGGTGATTCATTGATGGAGAGCTGTGTAGTATAAAATAAAAGCCATGCTGTTGATGTAAATCATGTTGACTGCTAATGTTCCGAACAGCTGCTGATGCTAGATGCGTGCAGGTATGGGATACTATGTCAGCATTGTACATGAAAAAAAAGCTATCCCTGAAGCCCTTGAGTATATGCTTTTGGCATGTTGGATGCACAGTCAGCGCTGATATCAGGATCCATCCCAATAGTATTATAGTACTTTGCAGGTTCTTGAGCTTCAATCTTTATTAAAATCTATATTGGGACTCTATATTTTGTAAGGTAAAATCTCCAGAGATGGGTTCACCAAGTTCAGCACTTCAAAGTTCATTATTATGGCAGGTTTAAAAGTTTACATTTTAGTTGTCACAGGAGGGAGACATTTTGCTCAGAGAGTAATTTGAGATAAAATAAAGTCGTTTATATGATATTGCTTTGCCTCAAATGCAACTTGATAATTATAAATAAATTGAACCATTAAAAGGGTTGTTAATTTTACTATAATTGTACTGTAAGGATATGTTCACACAGAGGTTTTTTTGCGCTGTTTGACGCGAAAACCGAGTCGGAAACCGCACCAGAAGCTACCAAAAACATATGGCACTGTTTATTTAGGTATAGTACTGTGTGGAGCTTATTATTGGGCACTGTATGATATGGTTATATGTAATGGGGCTATTGAAATGGGAACACTAAAGCAGGTAGCACAAAGAGCATCATCCAAAGTAAAGCCAATTTATGATGAAACTATTTATTAACCTCTTGGTAGATCATTTCAACAGATATCCAGTGTTTCGGTTGATGGAAAAGACT